>NW_025727094.1:55000-60000 GCF_021461385.2 Schistocerca piceifrons | reverse complement strand
CCGGCAGGACGTCCCACGATACATGCCAGTTAAACACCGACGGGCGGTGAACCAACAGCGTGGGACACAAATCCAACTACGAGCTTTTTAACCGCAACAACTTTAATATACGCTATTGGAGCTGGAATTACCGCGGCTGCTGGCACCAGACTTGCCCTCCAATAGATACTCGTTAAAGGATTTAAAGTGTACTCATTCCGATTACGGGGCCTCGGATGAGTCCCGTATCGTTATTTTTCGTCACTACCTCCCCGTGCCGGGAGTGGGTAATTTGCGCGCCTGCTGCCTTCCTTGGATGTGGTAGCCGTTTCTCAGGCTCCCTCTCCGGAATCGAACCCTGATTCCCCGTTACCCGTTACAACCATGGTAGGCGCAGAACCTACCATCGACAGTTGATAAGGCAGACATTTGAAAGATGCGTCGCCGGTACGAGGACCGTGCGATCAGCCCAAAGTTATTCAGAGTCACCAAGGCAAACGGACCGGACGAGCCGACCGATTGGTTTTGATCTAATAAAAGCGTCCCTTCCATCTCTGGTCGGGACTCTGTTTGCATGTATTAGCTCTAGAATTACCACAGTTATCCAAGTAACGTGGGTACGATCTAAGGAACCATAACTGATTTAATGAGCCATTCGCGGTTTCACCTTAATGCGGCTTGTACTGAGACATGCATGGCTTAATCTTTGAGACAAGCATATGACTACTGGCAGGATCAACCAGGGAGCTGCGTCAACTAGAGCTGAGCAGCCGGCCGCCCGGGAGTGTGTCCCGGGGGCCCGCGCGAACACGCAAGCGTCCGCTCAATCATTCTGCAAACAGGAGGAGGCTGAGCTCCCCTGCACAATACACCTCGAAACCCTCTCAGGTCCCGGCGGCGCGCAGCGCCGTCCCAAGTACTTGGTCGGGTTCGAGAGAGGCGCAATCGCCCGGAGTTAGGCGAGTAGACGCTTTCGGTGCGACCACCCGTGCTCCCAACTGAGCTTGCCGCTGCCGACAGAGGCCCGGGAGCGTGCTGTCGTGGCATTGCCGGCGGGAGACAACACGCGCCACCTACGGTGACCGGCAGCTCCAACGCCAGCGCCACAGAAGGACAAAAGCCCCACTTGGGTGCCGAAGCGAACTCTCCCAGCACAGCGCACGCGCCAACACATCCGCACAGCTGCGATACAAACCACCAGCGAGAACCGCTGGGGCGACCGAGCAGCAGACGGCGTCGCGGCGCCGAGCGCCGGGCGGCGGCGCATCCTCAACGCACACAGTCCTCAATCGGACCAGCACACTGAAGATGTCCACCGCGCTTCGCACCGGGCCCGCGAGGACCTACTTTGGCCGCACGGCGCCGCGCGCAGGGTGCGCCGGCGCGCAGCTGCGACGCCTGCCGCGTCCGTCGGCCGGCGCGCCTGCCACTGGCCGCCCCCACCAGCCGGCTGTAGCGCGTGCGCCCACGCACCGCGCGGCCAGCACGCCGGGAGGCGCCCCCTCACCGGCCGGGGACGGTCCCACCCAGCCACCGCCGCGTATCGCTTCACACCCAGATGCCGTTCAGTTTCGTCGGCATGGTGGGTATCGCTGGAACAACCGGTTCGTACCTCAACCTATCGTCGCCATCACCGATTCACCCCTAGCGAGAACAACCGCACCACAACAGGTTACCATTTGTTCATTTGCGTAACTTCACCAGAAAACGCAGGCGTCCATCGCCATTTGCAACTTCAACGATTATTGCATGCCTGTGTCAGGTGTCACGCCACACTACGTCTGCCCACATACACGCAACAAAATGTGCACGCCTAGACAATACGTGGAAGGTGGCCCCCGTACGTATGCGATGTCCATTGCTCGAACGACTGTCAACCGGCCTCTGTAGCATGTCGCAGATATGGAACGCGGTGCACCATGCCATCACGGTGTGTGAGGAGAGACGACTAGGTCCGAATACATCAACAGACAGCTCATGCTGATCGCCATCCACGGCGTCCGTTCCTCCCACACGTCTCTATGGCGTACCACACTGCAATCCAGCTCTCATAGGGAGACGACACGTAGCTGCGTGCACAATATTTGCACTGTATGGTCCGCCGTTTTTGGGCGCAGTCGTTGTACGGTCACACATGTGCCACGATGTATCATTCGGTACATAAGGACGAATGTGCAGTACAGATTGTGGTTTACGCGTACGACATTAGCGGACGGTTGACACAGGCCGCACCACAACGTAGCCTGAGTACGTCGCATGCGAAGGGCATTGAACATGCAAACTTCTCACCAACCAGCTTGCGAAGGCAGGGGGGCAAGGTGGGGACGTGGGGAGGGGCGGCATGTACGTCCTGCTGCCATCCACATTACAGTGTACAGCAGGAGCATGTGGAAAGTCAGCAAGACTTGCAAGGTGTTTAACATGAAGCGATACACAGGGGAGCGGGCAGTGCGAGTAGCGAACTATATTGCGAGGGTTGCGGGTGGGCAACACTACACTAATTGAACGAGTCGTATAACAATTACAGAGCAGGTTTAGGCGACAACATGGGTTACGTTAGGGGACAACGTGGGTTACGTTAGGGGACAACGTGGGTTACTTTAGGGGACAACGTGGGTTAGGTTAAGGCACAACGTGGGTTAGGTTAAGGCACAACGTGGGTTAGGTTAAGGCACAACGTGGGTTAGGTTAAGGCACAACGTGGGTTAGGTTAAGGCACAACGTGGGTTAGGTTAAGGCACAACGTGGGTTAGGTTAAGGCACAACGTGGGTTAGGTTAAGGCACAACATGGGTTAGGTTAAGGCACAACATGGGTTAGGTTAAGGCACAACATGGGTTAGGTTAAGGCACAACGTGGGTTAGGTTAAGGCACAACGTGGGTTAGGTTAAGGCACAACGTGGGTTAGGTTAAGGCACAACGTGGGTTAGGTTAAGGCACAACATGGGTTAGGTTAAGGCACAACATGGGTTAGGTTAAGGCACAACATGGGTTAGGTTAAGGCACAACATGGGTTAGGTTAAGGCACAACATGGGTTAGGTTAAGGCACAACATGGGTTAGGTTAAGGCACAACATGGGTTAGGTTAAGGCACAACGTGGGTTAGGTTAAGGCACAACGTGGGTTAGGTTAAGGCACAACATGGGTTAGGTTAAGGCACAACATGGGTTAGGTTAAGGCACAACATGGGTTAGGTTAAGGCACAACATGGGTTAGGTTAAGGCACAACATGGGTTAGGTTAAGGCACAACATGGGTTAGGTTAAGGTACAACATGGGTTAGGTTAAGGTACAACATGGGTTAGGTTAAGGTACAACATGGGTTAGGTTAAGGTACAACATGGGTTAGGTTAAGGTACAACATGGGTTAGGTTAAGGTACAACATGGGTTAGGTTAAGGTACAACATGGGTTAGGTTAAGGTACAACATGGGTTAGGTTAAGGTACAACATGGGTTAGGTTAAGGTACAACATGGGTTAGGTTAAGGTACAACATAGGTTAGGTTAAGGTACAACATAGGTTAGGTTAAGGTACAACATAGGTTAGGTTAAGGTACAACATAGGTTAGGTTAAGGTACAACATAGGTTAGGTTAAGGTACAACATAGGTTAGGTTAAGGTACAACATAGGTTAGGTTAAGGTACAACATAGGTTAGGTTAAGGTACAACATAGGTTAGGTTAAGGTACAACATAGGTTAGGTTAAGGTACAACATAGGTTAGGTTAAGGTACAACATAGGTTAGGTTAGGTTAGGTTAGGTTACACGTTGTTGTAAGGAAAGGTGTAGGGGGGGGGGGCGGGGGCGGCAGGTTCGTTGATAGTGATTATAGTAAGTGAATGCTTGTGACATGATCAGATTTGTCACGTCAGGATGCACCTTTGGCTTATTAGAGGCGGCGCTCCAATTCTATGCTTGTGTGAGACCTGTGTCTTTGACTCATGTCATTGTTTGTGCGCTGTGACAGGAGGTACTATTGTGATGTTGGGTGCACCGTTGTATAGGACATGTGTGGGTGTTGGTGCCTGGTCTGCGCAATGGTGGATGTCGAAAGGCTGGGATATTGTATTTTCCGCATGGACCTCCTGGTCTGGTTGTGATAGTGTGGATTGTGTAATGTGGCGGAGAAGATGCACTGGATGTTGTTCCATGCTGGTGCTTACATATTGTATGTGCGCCTGTTAGAAGCAGAGAGTGGTGCGTGATCAGAGTGTCTGGCTGACGTGTGGTTCCCATTGTGGGCAGACTCTTTCAGCATGTATACGGACAGTTGTGTATATTTGCTGTAGTTTGATGGCTCTGCATTGATTACTAATCAGCGCCGTGTGTACGGGTAATCTGGTTCCAGTCCAAAATGTTCCATCTGTGTACATTAGTGACAAAGACTCCCCCCATGCAGTGGGGCTCGGTCTGTTATAGCTCTTCCGCGTAATATATTTGCCCCACGTTTTTGCGACTGCGAGTGCGAGTGCAACGCGCATGGGGACCGACATGCTGATGGCTCGGTATCGGACGCCGTACAGTGAGCAACGCGATCGCGTCTCTCGCTCGTAAGTGGTACAGGTCGCGGCTCATGTATAGGGACAGCGGGAATGTCGCATATTGGAAATAACTCTTCATGAAACGCAAGTTATAGGGGTGGATTGCACTTTACGAGTGCGGGAAACTTCCGCCGTTCATCCGCTGGAGGTGCGCGTGTGGCGGTTGGGGTGGTGCACGAACGGGTGCGGGTGGAGTCATTGCCGGTCCACGGCTTCGTGCGGCAGAGCCACTGGAGATTGGGTGCTATGGTCGACAGAGGCTGCAGGCTTTGTGGGTGGCGTCGAAAGGCGGGCACTGTGGCGCCATCGCTGTCTTAATCGGCTTGGCGTCGCATAGATGGCGGTATCGTCGTTGGAGGAGGTCATGTTGCGGGAGACCTACAGATGGCGGTATGTTTTGTGGTGCGGACGTAGTGTTGTCCGATGCGCATAGATGGCGGTATTGCATGTGGTGTCGCCCTATTTTCACAGATGGCGATACT
>NW_025727094.1:45000-47500 GCF_021461385.2 Schistocerca piceifrons | reverse complement strand
GCAGGATCAACCAGGGAGCTGCGTCAACTAGAGCTGAGCAGCCGGCCGCCCGGGAGTGTGTCCCGGGGGCCCGCGCGAACACGCAAGCGTCCGCTCAATCATTCTGCAAACAGGAGGAGGCTGAGCTCCCCTGCACAATACACCTCGAAACCCTCTCAGGTCCCGGCGGCGCGCAGCGCCGTCCCAAGTACTTGGTCGGGTTCGAGAGAGGCGCAATCGCCCGGAGTTAGGCGAGTAGACGCTTTCGGTGCGACCACCCGTGCTCCCAACTGAGCTTGCCGCTGCCGACAGAGGCCCGGGAGCGTGCTGTCGTGGCATTGCCGGCGGGAGACAACACGCGCCACCTACGGTGACCGGCAGCTCCAACGCCAGCGCCACAGAAGGACAAAAGCCCCACTTGGGTGCCGAAGCGAACTCTCCCAGCACAGCGCACGCGCCAACACATCCGCACAGCTGCGATACAAACCACCAGCGAGAACCGCTGGGGCGACCGAGCAGCAGACGGCGTCGCGGCGCCGAGCGCCGGGCGGCGGCGCATCCTCAACGCACACAGTCCTCAATCGGACCAGCACACTGAAGATGTCCACCGCGCTTCGCACCGGGCCCGCGAGGACCTACTTTGGCCGCACGGCGCCGCGCGCAGGGTGCGCCGGCGCGCAGCTGCGACGCCTGCCGCGTCCGTCGGCCGGCGCGCCTGCCACTGGCCGCCCCCACCAGCCGGCTGTAGCGCGTGCGCCCACGCACCGCGCGGCCAGCACGCCGGGAGGCGCCCCCTCACCGGCCGGGGACGGTCCCACCCAGCCACCGCCGCGTATCGCTTCACACCCAGATGCCGTTCAGTTTCGTCGGCATGGTGGGTATCGCTGGAACAACCGGTTCGTACCTCAACCTATCGTCGCCATCACCGATTCACCCCTAGCGAGAACAACCGCACCACAACAGGTTACCATTTGTTCATTTGCGTAACTTCACCAGAAAACGCAGGCGTCCATCGCCATTTGCAACTTCAACGATTATTGCATGCCTGTGTCAGGTGTCACGCCACACTACGTCTGCCCACATACACGCAACAAAATGTGCACGCCTAGACAATACGTGGAAGGTGGCCCCCGTACGTATGCGATGTCCATTGCTCGAACGACTGTCAACCGGCCTCTGTAGCATGTCGCAGATATGGAACGCGGTGCACCATGCCATCACGGTGTGTGAGGAGAGACGACTAGGTCCGAATACATCAACAGACAGCTCATGCTGATCGCCATCCACGGCGTCCGTTCCTCCCACACGTCTCTATGGCGTACCACACTGCAATCCAGCTCTCATAGGGAGACGACACGTAGCTGCGTGCACAATATTTGCACTGTATGGTCCGCCGTTTTTGGGCGCAGTCGTTGTACGGTCACACATGTGCCACGATGTATCATTCGGTACATAAGGACGAATGTGCAGTACAGATTGTGGTTTACGCGTACGACATTAGCGGACGGTTGACACAGGCCGCACCACAACGTAGCCTGAGTACGTCGCATGCGAAGGGCATTGAACATGCAAACTTCTCACCAACCAGCTTGCGAAGGCAGGGGGGCAAGGTGGGGACGTGGGGAGGGGCGGCATGTACGTCCTGCTGCCATCCACATTACAGTGTACAGCAGGAGCATGTGGAAAGTCAGCAAGACTTGCAAGGTGTTTAACATGAAGCGATACACAGGGGAGCGGGCAGTGCGAGTAGCGAACTATATTGCGAGGGTTGCGGGTGGGCAACACTACACTAATTGAACGAGTCGTATAACAATTACAGAGCAGGTTTAGGCGACAACATGGGTTACGTTAGGGGACAACGTGGGTTACGTTAGGGGACAACGTGGGTTACTTTAGGGGACAACGTGGGTTAGGTTAAGGCACAACGTGGGTTAGGTTAAGGCACAACGTGGGTTAGGTTAAGGCACAACGTGGGTTAGGTTAAGGCACAACGTGGGTTAGGTTAAGGCACAACGTGGGTTAGGTTAAGGCACAACGTGGGTTAGGTTAAGGCACAACATGGGTTAGGTTAAGGCACAACATGGGTTAGGTTAAGGCACAACATGGGTTAGGTTAAGGCACAACGTGGGTTAGGTTAAGGCACAACGTGGGTTAGGTTAAGGCACAACGTGGGTTAGGTTAAGGCACAACGTGGGTTAGGTTAAGGCACAACGTGGGTTAGGTTAAGGCACAACATGGGTTAGGTTAAGGCACAACATGGGTTAGGTTAAGGCACAACATGGGTTAGGTTAAGGCACAACATGGGTTAGGTTAAGGCACAACATGGGTTAGGTTAAGGCACAACATGGGTTAGGTTAAGGCACAACATGGGTTAGGTTAAGGCACAACGTGGGTTAGGTTAAGGCACAACGTGGGTTAGGTTAAGGCACAACATGGGTTAGGTTAAGGCACAACATGGGTTAGGTTAAGGCACAACATGGGTTAGGTTAAGGCACAACATGGGTTAGGTTAAGGCACAACA
>NW_025727094.1:32500-35000 GCF_021461385.2 Schistocerca piceifrons | reverse complement strand
CACCGGCCGGGGACGGTCCCACCCAGCCACCGCCGCGTATCGCTTCACACCCAGATGCCGTTCAGTTTCGTCGGCATGGTGGGTATCGCTGGAACAACCGGTTCGTACCTCAACCTATCGTCGCCATCACCGATTCACCCCTAGCGAGAACAACCGCACCACAACAGGTTACCATTTGTTCATTTGCGTAACTTCACCAGAAAACGCAGGCGTCCATCGCCATTTGCAACTTCAACGATTATTGCATGCCTGTGTCAGGTGTCACGCCACACTACGTCTGCCCACATACACGCAACAAAATGTGCACGCCTAGACAATACGTGGAAGGTGGCCCCCGTACGTATGCGATGTCCATTGCTCGAACGACTGTCAACCGGCCTCTGTAGCATGTCGCAGATATGGAACGCGGTGCACCATGCCATCACGGTGTGTGAGGAGAGACGACTAGGTCCGAATACATCAACAGACAGCTCATGCTGATCGCCATCCACGGCGTCCGTTCCTCCCACACGTCTCTATGGCGTACCACACTGCAATCCAGCTCTCATAGGGAGACGACACGTAGCTGCGTGCACAATATTTGCACTGTATGGTCCGCCGTTTTTGGGCGCAGTCGTTGTACGGTCACACATGTGCCACGATGTATCATTCGGTACATAAGGACGAATGTGCAGTACAGATTGTGGTTTACGCGTACGACATTAGCGGACGGTTGACACAGGCCGCACCACAACGTAGCCTGAGTACGTCGCATGCGAAGGGCATTGAACATGCAAACTTCTCACCAACCAGCTTGCGAAGGCAGGGGGGCAAGGTGGGGACGTGGGGAGGGGCGGCATGTACGTCCTGCTGCCATCCACATTACAGTGTACAGCAGGAGCATGTGGAAAGTCAGCAAGACTTGCAAGGTGTTTAACATGAAGCGATACACAGGGGAGCGGGCAGTGCGAGTAGCGAACTATATTGCGAGGGTTGCGGGTGGGCAACACTACACTAATTGAACGAGTCGTATAACAATTACAGAGCAGGTTTAGGCGACAACATGGGTTACGTTAGGGGACAACGTGGGTTACGTTAGGGGACAACGTGGGTTACTTTAGGGGACAACGTGGGTTAGGTTAAGGCACAACGTGGGTTAGGTTAAGGCACAACGTGGGTTAGGTTAAGGCACAACGTGGGTTAGGTTAAGGCACAACGTGGGTTAGGTTAAGGCACAACGTGGGTTAGGTTAAGGCACAACGTGGGTTAGGTTAAGGCACAACGTGGGTTAGGTTAAGGCACAACATGGGTTAGGTTAAGGCACAACATGGGTTAGGTTAAGGCACAACATGGGTTAGGTTAAGGCACAACGTGGGTTAGGTTAAGGCACAACGTGGGTTAGGTTAAGGCACAACGTGGGTTAGGTTAAGGCACAACATGGGTTAGGTTAAGGCACAACATGGGTTAGGTTAAGGCACAACATGGGTTAGGTTAAGGCACAACATGGGTTAGGTTAAGGCACAACATGGGTTAGGTTAAGGCACAACATGGGTTAGGTTAAGGCACAACATGGGTTAGGTTAAGGCACAACATGGGTTAGGTTAAGGCACAACGTGGGTTAGGTTAAGGCACAACGTGGGTTAGGTTAAGGCACAACGTGGGTTAGGTTAAGGCACAACGTGGGTTAGGTTAAGGCACAACATGGGTTAGGTTAAGGCACAACGTGGGTTAGGTTAAGGCACAACATGGGTTAGGTTAAGGCACAACATGGGTTAGGTTAAGGTACAACATGGGTTAGGTTAAGGTACAACATGGGTTAGGTTAAGGTACAACATGGGTTAGGTTAAGGTACAACATGGGTTAGGTTAAGGTACAACATGGGTTAGGTTAAGGTACAACATGGGTTAGGTTAAGGTACAACATGGGTTAGGTTAAGGTACAACATGGGTTAGGTTAAGGTACAACATGGGTTAGGTTAAGGTACAACATGGGTTAGGTTAAGGTACAACATAGGTTAGGTTAAGGTACAACATAGGTTAGGTTAAGGTACAACATAGGTTAGGTTAAGGTACAACATAGGTTAGGTTAAGGTACAACATAGGTTAGGTTAAGGTACAACATAGGTTAGGTTAAGGTACAACATAGGTTAGGTTAAGGTACAACATAGGTTAGGTTAAGGTACAACATAGGTTAGGTTAAGGTACAACATAGGTTAGGTTAAGGTACAACATAGGTTAGGTTAAGGTACAACATAGGTTAGGTTAAGGTACAACATAGGTTAGGTTAGGTTAGGTTAGGTTACACGTTGTTGTAAGGAAAGGTGTAGGGGGGGGGGGGCGGGGGCGGCAGGTTCGTTGATAGTGATTATAGTAAGTGAATGCTTGTGACATGATCAGATTTGTCACGTCAGGATGCACCTTTGGCTTATTAGAGGCGGCGCTCCAATTCTATGCTTGTGTGAGACCTGTGTCTTTGACTCATGTCATTGTTTGTGCGCTGTGACAGGAGGTACTATTGTGAT
>NW_025727094.1:20000-25000 GCF_021461385.2 Schistocerca piceifrons | reverse complement strand
CATACTTGGCAAATGCTTTCGCTTCTGTTCGTCTTGCGACGATCCAAGAATTTCACCTCTAACGTCGCAATACGAATGCCCCCGCCTGTCCCTATTAATCATTACCTCGGGTTCCGAAAACCAACAAAATAGAACCGAGGTCCTATTCCATTATTCCATGCACACAGTATTCAGGCGGGCTTGCCTGCTTTAAGCACTCTAATTTGTTCAAAGTAAACGTGCCGGCCCACCGAGACACTCAATAAAGAGCACCCTGGTAGGATTTCAACGGGGTCCGCCTCGGGACGCACGAGCACGCACGAGGCGGTCGCACGCCTTCGGCTCGCCCCACCGGCAGGACGTCCCACGATACATGCCAGTTAAACACCGACGGGCGGTGAACCAACAGCGTGGGACACAAATCCAACTACGAGCTTTTTAACCGCAACAACTTTAATATACGCTATTGGAGCTGGAATTACCGCGGCTGCTGGCACCAGACTTGCCCTCCAATAGATACTCGTTAAAGGATTTAAAGTGTACTCATTCCGATTACGGGGCCTCGGATGAGTCCCGTATCGTTATTTTTCGTCACTACCTCCCCGTGCCGGGAGTGGGTAATTTGCGCGCCTGCTGCCTTCCTTGGATGTGGTAGCCGTTTCTCAGGCTCCCTCTCCGGAATCGAACCCTGATTCCCCGTTACCCGTTACAACCATGGTAGGCGCAGAACCTACCATCGACAGTTGATAAGGCAGACATTTGAAAGATGCGTCGCCGGTACGAGGACCGTGCGATCAGCCCAAAGTTATTCAGAGTCACCAAGGCAAACGGACCGGACGAGCCGACCGATTGGTTTTGATCTAATAAAAGCGTCCCTTCCATCTCTGGTCGGGACTCTGTTTGCATGTATTAGCTCTAGAATTACCACAGTTATCCAAGTAACGTGGGTACGATCTAAGGAACCATAACTGATTTAATGAGCCATTCGCGGTTTCACCTTAATGCGGCTTGTACTGAGACATGCATGGCTTAATCTTTGAGACAAGCATATGACTACTGGCAGGATCAACCAGGGAGCTGCGTCAACTAGAGCTGAGCAGCCGGCCGCCCGGGAGTGTGTCCCGGGGGCCCGCGCGAACACGCAAGCGTCCGCTCAATCATTCTGCAAACAGGAGGAGGCTGAGCTCCCCTGCACAATACACCTCGAAACCCTCTCAGGTCCCGGCGGCGCGCAGCGCCGTCCCAAGTACTTGGTCGGGTTCGAGAGAGGCGCAATCGCCCGGAGTTAGGCGAGTAGACGCTTTCGGTGCGACCACCCGTGCTCCCAACTGAGCTTGCCGCTGCCGACAGAGGCCCGGGAGCGTGCTGTCGTGGCATTGCCGGCGGGAGACAACACGCGCCACCTACGGTGACCGGCAGCTCCAACGCCAGCGCCACAGAAGGACAAAAGCCCCACTTGGGTGCCGAAGCGAACTCTCCCAGCACAGCGCACGCGCCAACACATCCGCACAGCTGCGATACAAACCACCAGCGAGAACCGCTGGGGCGACCGAGCAGCAGACGGCGTCGCGGCGCCGAGCGCCGGGCGGCGGCGCATCCTCAACGCACACAGTCCTCAATCGGACCAGCACACTGAAGATGTCCACCGCGCTTCGCACCGGGCCCGCGAGGACCTACTTTGGCCGCACGGCGCCGCGCGCAGGGTGCGCCGGCGCGCAGCTGCGACGCCTGCCGCGTCCGTCGGCCGGCGCGCCTGCCACTGGCCGCCCCCACCAGCCGGCTGTAGCGCGTGCGCCCACGCACCGCGCGGCCAGCACGCCGGGAGGCGCCCCCTCACCGGCCGGGGACGGTCCCACCCAGCCACCGCCGCGTATCGCTTCACACCCAGATGCCGTTCAGTTTCGTCGGCATGGTGGGTATCGCTGGAACAACCGGTTCGTACCTCAACCTATCGTCGCCATCACCGATTCACCCCTAGCGAGAACAACCGCACCACAACAGGTTACCATTTGTTCATTTGCGTAACTTCACCAGAAAACGCAGGCGTCCATCGCCATTTGCAACTTCAACGATTATTGCATGCCTGTGTCAGGTGTCACGCCACACTACGTCTGCCCACATACACGCAACAAAATGTGCACGCCTAGACAATACGTGGAAGGTGGCCCCCGTACGTATGCGATGTCCATTGCTCGAACGACTGTCAACCGGCCTCTGTAGCATGTCGCAGATATGGAACGCGGTGCACCATGCCATCACGGTGTGTGAGGAGAGACGACTAGGTCCGAATACATCAACAGACAGCTCATGCTGATCGCCATCCACGGCGTCCGTTCCTCCCACACGTCTCTATGGCGTACCACACTGCAATCCAGCTCTCATAGGGAGACGACACGTAGCTGCGTGCACAATATTTGCACTGTATGGTCCGCCGTTTTTGGGCGCAGTCGTTGTACGGTCACACATGTGCCACGATGTATCATTCGGTACATAAGGACGAATGTGCAGTACAGATTGTGGTTTACGCGTACGACATTAGCGGACGGTTGACACAGGCCGCACCACAACGTAGCCTGAGTACGTCGCATGCGAAGGGCATTGAACATGCAAACTTCTCACCAACCAGCTTGCGAAGGCAGGGGGGCAAGGTGGGGACGTGGGGAGGGGCGGCATGTACGTCCTGCTGCCATCCACATTACAGTGTACAGCAGGAGCATGTGGAAAGTCAGCAAGACTTGCAAGGTGTTTAACATGAAGCGATACACAGGGGAGCGGGCAGTGCGAGTAGCGAACTATATTGCGAGGGTTGCGGGTGGGCAACACTACACTAATTGAACGAGTCGTATAACAATTACAGAGCAGGTTTAGGCGACAACATGGGTTACGTTAGGGGACAACGTGGGTTACGTTAGGGGACAACGTGGGTTACTTTAGGGGACAACGTGGGTTAGGTTAAGGCACAACGTGGGTTAGGTTAAGGCACAACGTGGGTTAGGTTAAGGCACAACGTGGGTTAGGTTAAGGCACAACGTGGGTTAGGTTAAGGCACAACGTGGGTTAGGTTAAGGCACAACGTGGGTTAGGTTAAGGCACAACATGGGTTAGGTTAAGGCACAACATGGGTTAGGTTAAGGCACAACGTGGGTTAGGTTAAGGCACAACGTGGGTTAGGTTAAGGCACAACGTGGGTTAGGTTAAGGCACAACGTGGGTTAGGTTAAGGCACAACATGGGTTAGGTTAAGGCACAACATGGGTTAGGTTAAGGCACAACATGGGTTAGGTTAAGGCACAACATGGGTTAGGTTAAGGCACAACATGGGTTAGGTTAAGGCACAACATGGGTTAGGTTAAGGCACAACATGGGTTAGGTTAAGGCACAACGTGGGTTAGGTTAAGGCACAACGTGGGTTAGGTTAAGGCACAACATGGGTTAGGTTAAGGCACAACATGGGTTAGGTTAAGGCACAACATGGGTTAGGTTAAGGCACAACATGGGTTAGGTTAAGGCACAACATGGGTTAGGTTAAGGCACAACATGGGTTAGGTTAAGGCACAACATGGGTTAGGTTAAGGTACAACATGGGTTAGGTTAAGGTACAACATGGGTTAGGTTAAGGTACAACATGGGTTAGGTTAAGGTACAACATGGGTTAGGTTAAGGTACAACATGGGTTAGGTTAAGGTACAACATGGGTTAGGTTAAGGTACAACATGGGTTAGGTTAAGGTACAACATGGGTTAGGTTAAGGTACAACATGGGTTAGGTTAAGGTACAACATGGGTTAGGTTAAGGTACAACATAGGTTAGGTTAAGGTACAACATAGGTTAGGTTAAGGTACAACATAGGTTAGGTTAAGGTACAACATAGGTTAGGTTAAGGTACAACATAGGTTAGGTTAAGGTACAACATAGGTTAGGTTAAGGTACAACATAGGTTAGGTTAAGGTACAACATAGGTTAGGTTAAGGTACAACATAGGTTAGGTTAAGGTACAACATAGGTTAGGTTAAGGTACAACATAGGTTAGGTTAAGGTACAACATAGGTTAGGTTAGGTTAGGTTAGGTTACACGTTGTTGTAAGGAAAGGTGTAGGGGGGGGGGGGCGGGGGCGGCAGGTTCGTTGATAGTGATTATAGTAAGTGAATGCTTGTGACATGATCAGATTTGTCACGTCAGGATGCACCTTTGGCTTATTAGAGGCGGCGCTCCAATTCTATGCTTGTGTGAGACCTGTGTCTTTGACTCATGTCATTGTTTGTGCGCTGTGACAGGAGGTACTATTGTGATGTTGGGTGCACCGTTGTATAGGACATGTGTGGGTGTTGGTGCCTGGTCTGCGCAATGGTGGATGTCGAAAGGCTGGGATATTGTATTTTCCGCATGGACCTCCTGGTCTGGTTGTGATAGTGTGGATTGTGTAATGTGGCGGAGAAGATGCACTGGATGTTGTTCCATGCTGGTGCTTACATATTGTATGTGCGCCTGTTAGAAGCAGAGAGTGGTGCGTGATCAGAGTGTCTGGCTGACGTGTGGTTCCCATTGTGGGCAGACTCTTTCAGCATGTATACGGACAGTTGTGTATATTTGCTGTAGTTTGATGGCTCTGCATTGATTACTAATCAGCGCCGTGTGTACGGGTAATCTGGTTCCAGTCCAAAATGTTCCATCTGTGTACATTAGTGACAAAGACTCCCCCCATGCAGTGGGGCTCGGTCTGTTATAGCTCTTCCGCGTAATATATTTGCCCCACGTTTTTGCGACTGCGAGTGCGAGTGCAACGCGCATGGGGACCGACATGCTGATGGCTCGGTATCGGACGCCGTACAGTGAGCAACGCGATCGCGTCTCTCGCTCGTAAGTGGTACAGGTCGCGGCTCATGTATAGGGACAGCGGGAATGTCGCATATTGGAAATAACTCTTCATGAAACGCAAGTTATAGGGGTGGATTGCACTTTACGAGTGCGGGAAACTTCCGCCGTTCATCCGCTGGAGGTGCGCGTGTGGCGGTTGGGGTGGT
>NW_025727094.1:10000-12500 GCF_021461385.2 Schistocerca piceifrons | reverse complement strand
GCAGACATTTGAAAGATGCGTCGCCGGTACGAGGACCGTGCGATCAGCCCAAAGTTATTCAGAGTCACCAAGGCAAACGGACCGGACGAGCCGACCGATTGGTTTTGATCTAATAAAAGCGTCCCTTCCATCTCTGGTCGGGACTCTGTTTGCATGTATTAGCTCTAGAATTACCACAGTTATCCAAGTAACGTGGGTACGATCTAAGGAACCATAACTGATTTAATGAGCCATTCGCGGTTTCACCTTAATGCGGCTTGTACTGAGACATGCATGGCTTAATCTTTGAGACAAGCATATGACTACTGGCAGGATCAACCAGGGAGCTGCGTCAACTAGAGCTGAGCAGCCGGCCGCCCGGGAGTGTGTCCCGGGGGCCCGCGCGAACACGCAAGCGTCCGCTCAATCATTCTGCAAACAGGAGGAGGCTGAGCTCCCCTGCACAATACACCTCGAAACCCTCTCAGGTCCCGGCGGCGCGCAGCGCCGTCCCAAGTACTTGGTCGGGTTCGAGAGAGGCGCAATCGCCCGGAGTTAGGCGAGTAGACGCTTTCGGTGCGACCACCCGTGCTCCCAACTGAGCTTGCCGCTGCCGACAGAGGCCCGGGAGCGTGCTGTCGTGGCATTGCCGGCGGGAGACAACACGCGCCACCTACGGTGACCGGCAGCTCCAACGCCAGCGCCACAGAAGGACAAAAGCCCCACTTGGGTGCCGAAGCGAACTCTCCCAGCACAGCGCACGCGCCAACACATCCGCACAGCTGCGATACAAACCACCAGCGAGAACCGCTGGGGCGACCGAGCAGCAGACGGCGTCGCGGCGCCGAGCGCCGGGCGGCGGCGCATCCTCAACGCACACAGTCCTCAATCGGACCAGCACACTGAAGATGTCCACCGCGCTTCGCACCGGGCCCGCGAGGACCTACTTTGGCCGCACGGCGCCGCGCGCAGGGTGCGCCGGCGCGCAGCTGCGACGCCTGCCGCGTCCGTCGGCCGGCGCGCCTGCCACTGGCCGCCCCCACCAGCCGGCTGTAGCGCGTGCGCCCACGCACCGCGCGGCCAGCACGCCGGGAGGCGCCCCCTCACCGGCCGGGGACGGTCCCACCCAGCCACCGCCGCGTATCGCTTCACACCCAGATGCCGTTCAGTTTCGTCGGCATGGTGGGTATCGCTGGAACAACCGGTTCGTACCTCAACCTATCGTCGCCATCACCGATTCACCCCTAGCGAGAACAACCGCACCACAACAGGTTACCATTTGTTCATTTGCGTAACTTCACCAGAAAACGCAGGCGTCCATCGCCATTTGCAACTTCAACGATTATTGCATGCCTGTGTCAGGTGTCACGCCACACTACGTCTGCCCACATACACGCAACAAAATGTGCACGCCTAGACAATACGTGGAAGGTGGCCCCCGTACGTATGCGATGTCCATTGCTCGAACGACTGTCAACCGGCCTCTGTAGCATGTCGCAGATATGGAACGCGGTGCACCATGCCATCACGGTGTGTGAGGAGAGACGACTAGGTCCGAATACATCAACAGACAGCTCATGCTGATCGCCATCCACGGCGTCCGTTCCTCCCACACGTCTCTATGGCGTACCACACTGCAATCCAGCTCTCATAGGGAGACGACACGTAGCTGCGTGCACAATATTTGCACTGTATGGTCCGCCGTTTTTGGGCGCAGTCGTTGTACGGTCACACATGTGCCACGATGTATCATTCGGTACATAAGGACGAATGTGCAGTACAGATTGTGGTTTACGCGTACGACATTAGCGGACGGTTGACACAGGCCGCACCACAACGTAGCCTGAGTACGTCGCATGCGAAGGGCATTGAACATGCAAACTTCTCACCAACCAGCTTGCGAAGGCAGGGGGGCAAGGTGGGGACGTGGGGAGGGGCGGCATGTACGTCCTGCTGCCATCCACATTACAGTGTACAGCAGGAGCATGTGGAAAGTCAGCAAGACTTGCAAGGTGTTTAACATGAAGCGATACACAGGGGAGCGGGCAGTGCGAGTAGCGAACTATATTGCGAGGGTTGCGGGTGGGCAACACTACACTAATTGAACGAGTCGTATAACAATTACAGAGCAGGTTTAGGCGACAACATGGGTTACGTTAGGGGACAACGTGGGTTACGTTAGGGGACAACGTGGGTTACTTTAGGGGACAACGTGGGTTAGGTTAAGGCACAACGTGGGTTAGGTTAAGGCACAACGTGGGTTAGGTTAAGGCACAACGTGGGTTAGGTTAAGGCACAACGTGGGTTAGGTTAAGGCACAACGTGGGTTAGGTTAAGGCACAACGTGGGTTAGGTTAAGGCACAACATGGGTTAGGTTAAGGCACAACATGGGTTAGGTTAAGGCACAACATGGGTTAGGTTAAGGCACAACGTGGGTTAGGTTAAGGCACAACGTGGGTTAGGTTAAGGCACAACGTGGGTTAGGTTAAGGCACAACGTGGGTTAGGTTAAGGCACAACG
>NW_025727093.1:192500-197522 GCF_021461385.2 Schistocerca piceifrons | reverse complement strand
ACCTCTAACGTCGCAATACGAATGCCCCCGCCTGTCCCTATTAATCATTACCTCGGGTTCCGAAAACCAACAAAATAGAACCGAGGTCCTATTCCATTATTCCATGCACACAGTATTCAGGCGGGCTTGCCTGCTTTAAGCACTCTAATTTGTTCAAAGTAAACGTGCCGGCCCACCGAGACACTCAATAAAGAGCACCCTGGTAGGATTTCAACGGGGTCCGCCTCGGGACGCACGAGCACGCACGAGGCGGTCGCACGCCTTCGGCTCGCCCCACCGGCAGGACGTCCCACGATACATGCCAGTTAAACACCGACGGGCGGTGAACCAACAGCGTGGGACACAAATCCAACTACGAGCTTTTTAACCGCAACAACTTTAATATACGCTATTGGAGCTGGAATTACCGCGGCTGCTGGCACCAGACTTGCCCTCCAATAGATACTCGTTAAAGGATTTAAAGTGTACTCATTCCGATTACGGGGCCTCGGATGAGTCCCGTATCGTTATTTTTCGTCACTACCTCCCCGTGCCGGGAGTGGGTAATTTGCGCGCCTGCTGCCTTCCTTGGATGTGGTAGCCGTTTCTCAGGCTCCCTCTCCGGAATCGAACCCTGATTCCCCGTTACCCGTTACAACCATGGTAGGCGCAGAACCTACCATCGACAGTTGATAAGGCAGACATTTGAAAGATGCGTCGCCGGTACGAGGACCGTGCGATCAGCCCAAAGTTATTCAGAGTCACCAAGGCAAACGGACCGGACGAGCCGACCGATTGGTTTTGATCTAATAAAAGCGTCCCTTCCATCTCTGGTCGGGACTCTGTTTGCATGTATTAGCTCTAGAATTACCACAGTTATCCAAGTAACGTGGGTACGATCTAAGGAACCATAACTGATTTAATGAGCCATTCGCGGTTTCACCTTAATGCGGCTTGTACTGAGACATGCATGGCTTAATCTTTGAGACAAGCATATGACTACTGGCAGGATCAACCAGGGAGCTGCGTCAACTAGAGCTGAGCAGCCGGCCGCCCGGGAGTGTGTCCCGGGGGCCCGCGCGAACACGCAAGCGTCCGCTCAATCATTCTGCAAACAGGAGGAGGCTGAGCTCCCCTGCACAATACACCTCGAAACCCTCTCAGGTCCCGGCGGCGCGCAGCGCCGTCCCAAGTACTTGGTCGGGTTCGAGAGAGGCGCAATCGCCCGGAGTTAGGCGAGTAGACGCTTTCGGTGCGACCACCCGTGCTCCCAACTGAGCTTGCCGCTGCCGACAGAGGCCCGGGAGCGTGCTGTCGTGGCATTGCCGGCGGGAGACAACACGCGCCACCTACGGTGACCGGCAGCTCCAACGCCAGCGCCACAGAAGGACAAAAGCCCCACTTGGGTGCCGAAGCGAACTCTCCCAGCACAGCGCACGCGCCAACACATCCGCACAGCTGCGATACAAACCACCAGCGAGAACCGCTGGGGCGACCGAGCAGCAGACGGCGTCGCGGCGCCGAGCGCCGGGCGGCGGCGCATCCTCAACGCACACAGTCCTCAATCGGACCAGCACACTGAAGATGTCCACCGCGCTTCGCACCGGGCCCGCGAGGACCTACTTTGGCCGCACGGCGCCGCGCGCAGGGTGCGCCGGCGCGCAGCTGCGACGCCTGCCGCGTCCGTCGGCCGGCGCGCCTGCCACTGGCCGCCCCCACCAGCGGCTGTAGCGCGTGCGCCCACGCACCGCGCGGCCAGCACGCCGGGAGGCGCCCCCTCACCGGCCGGGGACGGTCCCACCCAGCCACCGCCGCGTATCGCTTCACACCCAGATGCCGTTCAGTTTCGTCGGCATGGTGGGTATCGCTGGAACAACCGGTTCGTACCTCAACCTATCGTCGCCATCACCGATTCACCCCTAGCGAGAACAACCGCACCACAACAGGTTACCATTTGTTCATTTGCGTAACTTCACCAGAAAACGCAGGCGTCCATCGCCATTTGCAACTTCAACGATTATTGCATGCCTGTGTCAGGTGTCACGCCACACTACGTCTGCCCACATACACGCAACAAAATGTGCACGCCTAGACAATACGTGGAAGGTGGCCCCCGTACGTATGCGATGTCCATTGCTCGAACGACTGTCAACCGGCCTCTGTAGCATGTCGCAGATATGGAACGCGGGTGCACCATGCCATCACGGTGTGTGAGGAGAGACGACTAGGTCCGAATACATCAACAGACAGCTCATGCTGATCGCCATCCACGGCGTCCGTTCCTCCCACACGTCTCTATGGCGTACCACACTGCAATCCAGCTCTCATAGGGAGACGACACGTAGCTGCGTGCACAATATTTGCACTGTATGGTCCGCCGTTTTTGGGCGCAGTCGTTGTACGGTCACACATGTGCCACGATGTATCATTCGGTACATAAGGACGAATGTGCAGTACAGATTGTGGTTTACGCGTACGACATTAGCGGACGGTTGACACAGGCCGCACCACAACGTAGCCTGAGTACGTCGCATGCGAAGGGCATTGAACATGCAAACTTCTCACCAACCAGCTTGCGAAGGCAGGGGGGCAAGGTGGGGACGTGGGGAGGGGCGGCATGTACGTCCTGCTGCCATCCACATTACAGTGTACAGCAGGAGCATGTGGAAAGTCAGCAAGACTTGCAAGGTGTTTAACATGAAGCGATACACAGGGGAGCGGGCAGTGCGAGTAGCGAACTATATTGCGAGGGTTGCGGGTGGGCACTACACTAATTGAACGAGTCGTATAACAATTACAGAGCAGGTTTAGGCGACAACATGGGTTACGTTAGGGGACAACGTGGGTTACGTTAGGGGACAACGTGGGTTACTTTAGGGGACAACGTGGGTTAGGTTAAGGCACAACGTGGGTTAGGTTAAGGCACAACGTGGGTTAGGTTAAGGCACAACGTGGGTTAGGTTAAGGCACAACGTGGGTTAGGTTAAGGCACAACGTGGGTTAGGTTAAGGCACAACGTGGGTTAGGTTAAGGCACAACGTGGGTTAGGTTAAGGCACAACATGGGTTAGGTTAAGGCACAACATGGGTTAGGTTAAGGCACAACGTGGGTTAGGTTAAGGCACAACGTGGGTTAGGTTAAGGCACAACGTGGGTTAGGTTAAGGCACAACGTGGGTTAGGTTAAGGCACAACGTGGGTTAGGTTAAGGCACAACATGGGTTAGGTTAAGGCACAACATGGGTTAGGTTAAGGCACAACATGGGTTAGGTTAAGGCACAACATGGGTTAGGTTAAGGCACAACGTGGGTTAGGTTAAGGCACAACATGGGTTAGGTTAAGGCACAACGTGGGTTAGGTTAAGGCACAACGTGGGTTAGGTTAAGGCACAACATGGGTTAGGTTAAGGCACAACATGGGTTAGGTTAAGGCACAACATGGGTTAGGTTAAGGCACAACATGGGTTAGGTTAAGGCACAACATGGGTTAGGTTAAGGCACAACATGGGTTAGGTTAAGGCACAACATGGGTTAGGTTAAGGCACAACATGGGTTAGGTTAAGGTACAACATGGGTTAGGTTAAGGTACAACATGGGTTAGGTTAAGGTACAACATGGGTTAGGTTAAGGTACAACATGGGTTAGGTTAAGGTACAACATGGGTTAGGTTAAGGTACAACATGGGTTAGGTTAAGGTACAACATGGGTTAGGTTAAGGTACAACATGGGTTAGGTTAAGGTACAACATGGGTTAGGTTAAGGTACAACATGGGTTAGGTTAAGGTACAACATAGGTTAGGTTAAGGTACAACATAGGTTAGGTTAAGGTACAACATAGGTTAGGTTAAGGTACAACATAGGTTAGGTTAAGGTACAACATAGGTTAGGTTAAGGTACAACATAGGTTAGGTTAAGGTACAACATAGGTTAGGTTAGGTTAGGTTAGGTTACACGTTGTTGTAAGGAAAGGTGTAGGGGGGGGGGGCGGGGGCGGCAGGTTCGTTGATAGTGATTATAGTAAGTGAATGCTTGTGACATGATCAGATTTGTCACGTCAGGATGCACCTTTGGCTTATTAGAGGCGGCGCTCCAATTCTATGCTTGTGTGAGACCTGTGTCTTTGACTCATGTCATTGTTTGTGCGCTGTGACAGGAGGTACTATTGTGATGTTGGGTGCACCGTTGTATAGGACATGTGTGGGTGTTGGTGCCTGGTCTGCGCAATGGTGGATGTCGAAAGGCTGGGATATTGTATTTTCCGCATGGACCTCCTGGTCTGGTTGTGATAGTGTGGATTGTGTAATGTGGCGGAGAAGATGCACTGGATGTTGTTCCATGCTGGTGCTTACATATTGTATGTGCGCCTGTTAGAAGCAGAGAGTGGTGCGTGATCAGAGTGTCTGGCTGACGTGTGGTTCCCATTGTGGGCAGACTCTTTCAGCATGTATACGGACAGTTGTGTATATTTGCTGTAGTTTGATGGCTCTGCATTGATTACTAATCAGCGCCGTGTGTACGGGTAATCTGGTTCCAGTCCAAAATGTTCCATCTGTGTACATTAGTGACAAAGACTCCCCCCATGCAGTGGGGCTCGGTCTGTTATAGCTCTTCCGCGTAATATATTTGCCCCACGTTTTTGCGACTGCGAGTGCGAGTGCAACGCGCATGGGGACCGACATGCTGATGGCTCGGTATCGGACGCCGTACAGTGAGCAACGCGATCGCGTCTCTCGCTCGTAAGTGGTACAGGTCGCGGCTCATGTATAGGGACAGCGGGAATGTCGCATATTGGAAATAACTCTTCATGAAACGCAAGTTATAGGGGTGGATTGCACTTTACGAGTGCGGGAAACTTCCGCCGTTCATCCGCTGGAGGTGCGCGTGTGGGCGGTTGGGGTGGTGCACGAACGGGTGCGGGTGGAGTCATTGCCGGTCCACGGCTTCGTGCGGCAGAGCCACTGGAGATTGGGTGCTATGGTCGACAGAGGCTGCAGGCTTTGTGGGTGGCGTCGAAAGGCGGGCACTGTGGCGCCATCGCTGTCTTAA
>NW_025727093.1:182500-185000 GCF_021461385.2 Schistocerca piceifrons | reverse complement strand
ACTCTGTTTGCATGTATTAGCTCTAGAATTACCACAGTTATCCAAGTAACGTGGGTACGATCTAAGGAACCATAACTGATTTAATGAGCCATTCGCGGTTTCACCTTAATGCGGCTTGTACTGAGACATGCATGGCTTAATCTTTGAGACAAGCATATGACTACTGGCAGGATCAACCAGGGAGCTGCGTCAACTAGAGCTGAGCAGCCGGCCGCCCGGGAGTGTGTCCCGGGGGCCCGCGCGAACACGCAAGCGTCCGCTCAATCATTCTGCAAACAGGAGGAGGCTGAGCTCCCCTGCACAATACACCTCGAAACCCTCTCAGGTCCCGGCGGCGCGCAGCGCCGTCCCAAGTACTTGGTCGGGTTCGAGAGAGGCGCAATCGCCCGGAGTTAGGCGAGTAGACGCTTTCGGTGCGACCACCCGTGCTCCCAACTGAGCTTGCCGCTGCCGACAGAGGCCCGGGAGCGTGCTGTCGTGGCATTGCCGGCGGGAGACAACACGCGCCACCTACGGTGACCGGCAGCTCCAACGCCAGCGCCACAGAAGGACAAAAGCCCCACTTGGGTGCCGAAGCGAACTCTCCCAGCACAGCGCACGCGCCAACACATCCGCACAGCTGCGATACAAACCACCAGCGAGAACCGCTGGGGCGACCGAGCAGCAGACGGCGTCGCGGCGCCGAGCGCCGGGCGGCGGCGCATCCTCAACGCACACAGTCCTCAATCGGACCAGCACACTGAAGATGTCCACCGCGCTTCGCACCGGGCCCGCGAGGACCTACTTTGGCCGCACGGCGCCGCGCGCAGGGTGCGCCGGCGCGCAGCTGCGACGCCTGCCGCGTCCGTCGGCCGGCGCGCCTGCCACTGGCCGCCCCCACCAGCCGGCTGTAGCGCGTGCGCCCACGCACCGCGCGGCCAGCACGCCGGGAGGCGCCCCCTCACCGGCCGGGGACGGTCCCACCCAGCCACCGCCGCGTATCGCTTCACACCCAGATGCCGTTCAGTTTCGTCGGCATGGTGGGTATCGCTGGAACAACCGGTTCGTACCTCAACCTATCGTCGCCATCACCGATTCACCCCTAGCGAGAACAACCGCACCACAACAGGTTACCATTTGTTCATTTGCGTAACTTCACCAGAAAACGCAGGCGTCCATCGCCATTTGCAACTTCAACGATTATTGCATGCCTGTGTCAGGTGTCACGCCACACTACGTCTGCCCACATACACGCAACAAAATGTGCACGCCTAGACAATACGTGGAAGGTGGCCCCCGTACGTATGCGATGTCCATTGCTCGAACGACTGTCAACCGGCCTCTGTAGCATGTCGCAGATATGGAACGCGGTGCACCATGCCATCACGGTGTGTGAGGAGAGACGACTAGGTCCGAATACATCAACAGACAGCTCATGCTGATCGCCATCCACGGCGTCCGTTCCTCCCACACGTCTCTATGGCGTACCACACTGCAATCCAGCTCTCATAGGGAGACGACACGTAGCTGCGTGCACAATATTTGCACTGTATGGTCCGCCGTTTTTGGGCGCAGTCGTTGTACGGTCACACATGTGCCACGATGTATCATTCGGTACATAAGGACGAATGTGCAGTACAGATTGTGGTTTACGCGTACGACATTAGCGGACGGTTGACACAGGCCGCACCACAACGTAGCCTGAGTACGTCGCATGCGAAGGGCATTGAACATGCAAACTTCTCACCAACCAGCTTGCGAAGGCAGGGGGGCAAGGTGGGGACGTGGGGAGGGGCGGCATGTACGTCCTGCTGCCATCCACATTACAGTGTACAGCAGGAGCATGTGGAAAGTCAGCAAGACTTGCAAGGTGTTTAACATGAAGCGATACACAGGGGAGCGGGCAGTGCGAGTAGCGAACTATATTGCGAGGGTTGCGGGTGGGCAACACTACACTAATTGAACGAGTCGTATAACAATTACAGAGCAGGTTTAGGCGACAACATGGGTTACGTTAGGGGACAACGTGGGTTACGTTAGGGGACAACGTGGGTTACTTTAGGGGACAACGTGGGTTAGGTTAAGGCACAACGTGGGTTAGGTTAAGGCACAACGTGGGTTAGGTTAAGGCACAACGTGGGTTAGGTTAAGGCACAACGTGGGTTAGGTTAAGGCACAACGTGGGTTAGGTTAAGGCACAACGTGGGTTAGGTTAAGGCACAACGTGGGTTAGGTTAAGGCACAACATGGGTTAGGTTAAGGCACAACATGGGTTAGGTTAAGGCACAACATGGGTTAGGTTAAGGCACAACGTGGGTTAGGTTAAGGCACAACGTGGGTTAGGTTAAGGCACAACGTGGGTTAGGTTAAGGCACAACGTGGGTTAGGTTAAGGCACAACATGGGTTAGGTTAAGGCACAACATGGGTTAGGTTAAGGCACAACATGGGTTAGGTTAAGGCACAACATGGGTTAGGTTAAGGCACAACATGGGTTAGGTTAAGGCACAACATGGGTTAGGT
>NW_025727093.1:167500-172500 GCF_021461385.2 Schistocerca piceifrons | reverse complement strand
CGTACACCACATGTTCTGGGGTACCTTGCACAGCACCACAGGCGCACGCTGGTGTAGCCTGTTTCCCAAACCGACATAGATATGTCGGGTATGGTCCATGTCCAGTAAGAAAGTGCAGCATTCCTCTTGTGGGTGTAAAAAATGTGAGTTTTAGCCTTTCCTCGATATCTGGTAGCAGTTCATAAGTTCTGCGTCCCGTTTCCTCACTACTCCATTGAGTCTGCCAAAGTTCAATTCCCCTCTTTTTGATAGCATACCTGTCCCCCGCGTAGACCCCAAGTATTTCCCTGATTTTATCCCTGTTTTCCTTCTTCACCCAGTACCAGGCGGCTTGCTCCCTGATTTTTATGTCTAATGGACAGATCCCCATTAGTACTAATAGCGCTCCTCCTGGTGTAGTTCTGTAAGCTCCTGCAGAGCGTAGAAGCATGTTCCGCTGCACTCTTCTTACGGTCACGGCAGGCATGACCCTCGTGAGTCTGTGTGCCCAGACTCCTGATCCGTATCCCACTATGGAGGTCAGAATACTATTGTGATATAGTTTTATTAAATTTGGTGGCAGGTGGAATCGCTTGTGACCTATTCCAATGAGGTTGTTTAGTAGGACCAGTGACTTTTGGGATACGGTGTCAATATGTGATGCAAAGCTCCACCTCTCATCGATGATTACACCCAGATATCGGGCCTCACGGCGCCGAAGAACTGGCATGCCGTTGATTCTAACTGTGGGATTTCTGACCAGTTGGCCTTTGAGAAGCAAGTATGTTGATTTGTTGGGCGCAATAGTCATTTTACTCCTTTGGCACCACGAAGTAAGTACAGTTACGGCTCTCTCCACTTTCGGTTCTAGATCCTCACGGCTACGGCCGCCGACCAGCAAGAGGAGGTCATCTGCGTATGCTATGACCTCTAGCACATCGTCGCAGTTCTTTAGATCCTCAAGTAGAGGCTCCATGTTTATGTCCCAAAAGAGAGGTCCAAGGACAGAGCCCTGAGGACATCCTTTGGTCACAATCTTCCTGACCGTGCCGCTAGGGGCCGATAGCAAGACCTCCCTGTCTACACAATAGCTCCTCAGACAGCCGTATAGTAGCCCTGGACAGTTCTTCTCCCGCAGGCGGGAAAAGAGTGAGGGCCACCACAGGTTGTCGAAGGCGCCACTGATGTCCACCATGATGCCGACAACATACTTGTGCGGGGCAGAGCCACAGACCTCGGCAGCCAGGGCGATTGCGTCAGACGCAGAGCACCCAGACCGAAAACCGAATTGTCTGTCGCTCATCCCACACAGCATGCGGTGTGCTGTCAGTCTGTGTGCTAATAGCCTCTCAAAAAGTTTTCCCAGTACATCTAGCAAGCAGATAGGTCTGTAAGACTTGATTTCTGTAGGATCTTTGTCTGGACTCTTTTTGATTATTATTACATTAGCTCTTTTCCAAATTGCTGGGAATTTCCCGAGTTGTAAGCACTCGTTGTACAACTTAGTGAGAGGAGCTACAAGCTGGGGGGCAAGGAATTGCACCACTTCCGCAGTAATGCCGTCCGGGCCAGGAGCTTTGCCCTTTTTAAGGGCCTTTATTTGGGCAGCGACTTCCTCTTCAGAGAAGGG
The DNA here is from genome assembly GCF_021461385.2 of Schistocerca piceifrons. Lineage (NCBI taxonomy): Eukaryota > Metazoa > Arthropoda > Insecta > Orthoptera > Acrididae > Schistocerca > Schistocerca piceifrons. Next base: position 170,891 of record NW_025727093.1, on the reverse strand, counting down.
GTAAGTTCTTATGTTATTGTTGTAGTCCCATTGGTCTTCTCTTCTTATTCCTTTCTGTTCATCTGTCTCATTTTCTTCCACGTCGTCAGGCAACAGGACCCGGAGGAGGGCTTCGGCAGTTTCCTGCCACGTGCCCGTCATCCGGTCCCCGTCCCTGACTGTGGAAAGCACCATAGGTGATCTTATTTTCTCTCTTACTAACTTGTATGGGACTCCCCAAGGGTCCGTAGCCAATTGGCTTTTTACGTAACTTTCCCAACTTTTGAGTCTGACTGCCCTGAGCTCCTGTTGGAATTGATCTTTGCTCTCTCTGTAGATCTGTAACCATCTTTGTTTCTCTCTCCAGACGACACTCCGCTGGTAGTACCTCCTTGCCCTCCTTACAGCCTGGCGCATCTGTTCTAGTTCAGCCGACCATGGTGTGGGGGTGGCCGCGATGGCTCTCCTCCTGGTTGGTACCGCGGCTCGCACCGCCCTGGTGATAGCCTGTACCAGCTCTTCGGCGTATTCATCTACGTTTTCATCACCCTCCAGCAATGTCGGGATGTTGCACTCCTCCGCGAGACGGTCCCAGTTGGCTTTGTTATAGTTGAACTGCAGCTCCCACCCCATGTCCCTGTGGCACTCCCTTTCCCCAATGTTGAAAGAAATTAAGTTATGGTCACTGGTGGTTGCTCTGTCCCACACTTTCCAGTTGTTGATTTTTGTGACGAGGTTTGGTGTTACCAACGTCACATCTATATTTGTGCCATCTCCCCCGCCGCCTGTATAGGTGGGGGGGTTCCCTTGTTGGTTTGCAACCACCAGTTGCAGTGCCATTATCGTCTCTTCGGCCTTTAGCCCTCGATCATCGTGAGTGCCACTGAACCAAAGGGGGGACTTAGCATTTATGTCAGCCGTCACTATCATCCTGCGTCCCCGCAGTGCCGTGGTAACCTGTGTAAGTATCTCCAAAAACTCATCTATTTCTCGCCCATATTGGAAGTAAATATTTGAGATGTAGATCACTCCTCTCGTTGTCTGGAGTTCCACGACATTGCAGTGTTCGCTCGAGAACTGCGCGAGGACCGTGGTTCTAAATGATTTGTTCGTGATTATTATTGCGGCTTTAGGTTCTACTCCGGTGTGTATCATTTGCCAATTAGCAGCCATGTATGGGATTCGTCCCGCTTGAGAGTACGGTTCCTGTAGACAGAGTACATCTAGACTCTTCTCTTCCACCACCCTCCGAAGTTCCTGCAAGACTAGTTTACTGTTGTGAGCGTTTATCTGACCCACGTTTATTTGGTTCACGTGGGTAGTATGTGTGAATATGTGATTCTGGCCAGTTTTTGGACCAGTCATGAGCTACTCTACCATTGGTTATTACTGCTTGATAATATAGTTCTTCTAAGTTGAAATTCTCGTTACGTCTTTCAAATACCTTTTTAACTAGATCTCGCAGGGCTCCGAAGTCAGTGGGGAGATTCATTGTCTTAAGCTGGATTCTATCCACAGCCTCCATTACTGGGAAGGTGACATCTCTGCCATATTCATGGCCGACACGTACCACATGTCTTAGTGCCGTGGTGAGGATTGCCGGCTCCTCCAGTCTGGAGAGTTGCAGTGCATGCTCCAGGTTGGGGTATATTCGTTGGGGGTCTATTCCCAATCCTCTCTGGGTTGGTGAATCAGGGGATGAATTTGTGCTAGTCACTTCATCAAACTGGACTTGTGCAGTATTTTCTGATTCTTTACTATGTGGAAGTGAACTCCCAGGTACAGGATGCCTTTGTGGCCGAGAAGGTTCTTGGTTCGACCCAGGTCCCCAGCAGGGAGGAGAGGGAGCTTCTTCTTCACACGGATCTGTTTGTACACATACATCTTTCATTATTAAAACCATAGATCTTGGTTGCATGACTTTTTGTAGAAATTGTTTGAATTTGTTTGCTCTCAGAGCGTCCCTCAACCTCTTGCTTGGGGATTTCCTTTTAGGCTTCCTGAGTTCAGTTGTGGCCTCAGCCATAGTCAATTCGCGAAATTAGTCTTTGTTCCAACATCCTGTACGTTGGGCAGTTCCTTCCGGTGGTGTTGCACGGTTTTCTTCCTCTTTTTGTGCATGGGATGCAAGTTACATTTTTGTTGCAGTTTTTCCTTGTGTGGTCTTCTGCCCCACACCTGGAGCAGGCCGGCTTCTTTTCACAGTGCTTATGGACATGGTCCAGATCACCACAATTGTGGCACCGGGGGACTACTAGGTAGTCTCTGACATTAATTGCGTGAAACCCTATATATACTTTGCCCATAGCGGTTAGTTTGCGCCACATCTTACCAGAAACCTCGGCAACGTGATGGACAACATCTCGTTCCCGAGGCCCGGTTTTAAAACGCAGCTTAAAATCATTCTTGAACGTTTCCCACTCACAGTCATCAAAATTCTGGTTGTAAAGGGTTTCATATATGTCACTTTCGGTCAAGGCTACAGGTACGTCATATAAGATAACTAAAGGATTTCTCTTTTTGAGTGGTTCACATTTGACTGCCTTCTTTAGTTTATTATTATTTAGTATCTTGTCTCTGTCTTCTTCTGTGGCAAGATCCACGATTACCACGTTCTTGGTAGCTTTCACTTTGTTCACTTTAATTTTATCTCTTGCCGGGTCAATGGTAGTTGTGAAAATTTCTTGTACTTTTTTAATGGTCTGTCCAGGTAGTGGTCTTAGAAAGACTGCCGTGTCAGGTTTCTTCGAAACCTTGGCAATCGTTTCCTTGGTTGTCTGGGCCTTCGTGGCGGTTTGCGCCACCACTCCAGCCCATGTCTTAATCGGTTGCTGTCGAAGTCTGGTATTCTCTTTTTCCAATTCTTCAAGCCGCCCTTCTAGCTTAGCATGTGCTATGGCCCAGGCAGCAAGCTCATTCTTTATTGCCAGGACCGCAGCCTGACTAATCTTTCCGTTTTTGACACTTGAGTCAAGAATTTGACTGATGCGACAGTGTCTTCCATAAACGTTTTCATCTTCGTGTCCCGCTTCCTCCTGTGAGGTAGGGACAGCGGACATACTCGCCCTCGAAAGCGCACTCGAGTCACTCGTCTCTTGATCTGCCATGTTGTCGACGAGTGAAAGGAAATTGGGAGCCCGTCTCTTACCCCGGACCGGCTCCTCTGGCATGGGGGGGGACTGTTGCAGCTCGCCCACCGACCTCGCCCCTAGGTCAAGGGCACTCCTGAGCTGCAGGGTTCAGCGCGCCGTTCCCAGCGCACTGGTCCCCGTCGAAGGCCTCGTCGTCGACGATTTCACTCGACGCTCCTCGGCAAGTGCACCCCGCACTCCGGAGAGGCGGATGCACCCCTCGCCCTTCGCCGCCTACTAGCCCGAGTTTCCACCTGAAGGCCAAGGACCCACTCCTACTC
>NW_025727093.1:160000-162500 GCF_021461385.2 Schistocerca piceifrons | reverse complement strand
CGGCGCGCCTGCCACTGGCCGCCCCCACCAGCCGGCTGTAGCGCGTGCGCCCACGCACCGCGCGGCCAGCACGCCGGGAGGCGCCCCCTCACCGGCCGGGGACGGTCCCACCCAGCCACCGCCGCGTATCGCTTCACACCCAGATGCCGTTCAGTTTCGTCGGCATGGTGGGTATCGCTGGAACAACCGGTTCGTACCTCAACCTATCGTCGCCATCACCGATTCACCCCTAGCGAGAACAACCGCACCACAACAGGTTACCATTTGTTCATTTGCGTAACTTCACCAGAAAACGCAGGCGTCCATCGCCATTTGCAACTTCAACGATTATTGCATGCCTGTGTCAGGTGTCACGCCACACTACGTCTGCCCACATACACGCAACAAAATGTGCACGCCTAGACAATACGTGGAAGGTGGCCCCCGTACGTATGCGATGTCCATTGCTCGAACGACTGTCAACCGGCCTCTGTAGCATGTCGCAGATATGGAACGCGGTGCACCATGCCATCACGGTGTGTGAGGAGAGACGACTAGGTCCGAATACATCAACAGACAGCTCATGCTGATCGCCATCCACGGCGTCCGTTCCTCCCACACGTCTCTATGGCGTACCACACTGCAATCCAGCTCTCATAGGGAGACGACACGTAGCTGCGTGCACAATATTTGCACTGTATGGTCCGCCGTTTTTGGGCGCAGTCGTTGTACGGTCACACATGTGCCACGATGTATCATTCGGTACATAAGGACGAATGTGCAGTACAGATTGTGGTTTACGCGTACGACATTAGCGGACGGTTGACACAGGCCGCACCACAACGTAGCCTGAGTACGTCGCATGCGAAGGGCATTGAACATGCAAACTTCTCACCAACCAGCTTGCGAAGGCAGGGGGGCAAGGTGGGGACGTGGGGAGGGGCGGCATGTACGTCCTGCTGCCATCCACATTACAGTGTACAGCAGGAGCATGTGGAAAGTCAGCAAGACTTGCAAGGTGTTTAACATGAAGCGATACACAGGGGAGCGGGCAGTGCGAGTAGCGAACTATATTGCGAGGGTTGCGGGTGGGCAACACTACACTAATTGAACGAGTCGTATAACAATTACAGAGCAGGTTTAGGCGACAACATGGGTTACGTTAGGGGACAACGTGGGTTACGTTAGGGGACAACGTGGGTTACTTTAGGGGACAACGTGGGTTAGGTTAAGGCACAACGTGGGTTAGGTTAAGGCACAACGTGGGTTAGGTTAAGGCACAACGTGGGTTAGGTTAAGGCACAACGTGGGTTAGGTTAAGGCACAACGTGGGTTAGGTTAAGGCACAACGTGGGTTAGGTTAAGGCACAACGTGGGTTAGGTTAAGGCACAACATGGGTTAGGTTAAGGCACAACATGGGTTAGGTTAAGGCACAACGTGGGTTAGGTTAAGGCACAACGTGGGTTAGGTTAAGGCACAACGTGGGTTAGGTTAAGGCACAACGTGGGTTAGGTTAAGGCACAACATGGGTTAGGTTAAGGCACAACATGGGTTAGGTTAAGGCACAACATGGGTTAGGTTAAGGCACAACATGGGTTAGGTTAAGGCACAACATGGGTTAGGTTAAGGCACAACGTGGGTTAGGTTAAGGCACAACGTGGGTTAGGTTAAGGCACAACGTGGGTTAGGTTAAGGCACAACGTGGGTTAGGTTAAGGCACAACGTGGGTTAGGTTAAGGCACAACATGGGTTAGGTTAAGGCACAACATGGGTTAGGTTAAGGCACAACATGGGTTAGGTTAAGGCACAACATGGGTTAGGTTAAGGCACAACATGGGTTAGGTTAAGGTACAACATGGGTTAGGTTAAGGTACAACATGGGTTAGGTTAAGGTACAACATGGGTTAGGTTAAGGTACAACATGGGTTAGGTTAAGGTACAACATGGGTTAGGTTAAGGTACAACATGGGTTAGGTTAAGGTACAACATGGGTTAGGTTAAGGTACAACATGGGTTAGGTTAAGGTACAACATGGGTTAGGTTAAGGTACAACATGGGTTAGGTTAAGGTACAACATAGGTTAGGTTAAGGTACAACATAGGTTAGGTTAAGGTACAACATAGGTTAGGTTAAGGTACAACATAGGTTAGGTTAAGGTACAACATAGGTTAGGTTAAGGTACAACATAGGTTAGGTTAAGGTACAACATAGGTTAGGTTAAGGTACAACATAGGTTAGGTTAAGGTACAACATAGGTTAGGTTAAGGTACAACATAGGTTAGGTTAAGGTACAACATAGGTTAGGTTAAGGTACAACATAGGTTAGGTTAAGGTACAACATAGGTTAGGTTAGGTTAGGTTAGGTTACACGTTGTTGTAAGGAAAGGTGTAGGGGGGGGGGGGCGGGGGCGGCAGGTTCGTTGATAGTGATTATAGTAAGTGAATGCTTGTGACATGATCAGATTTGTCACGTCAGGATGCACCTTTGGCTTATTAGAGGCGGCGCTCCAATTCTATGCT
>NW_025727093.1:147500-152500 GCF_021461385.2 Schistocerca piceifrons | reverse complement strand
CCGACCTTTCGGCCTAGGAAGACACGCTGATTCCTTCAGTGTAGCGCGCGTGCGGCCCAGAACATCTAAGGGCATCACAGACCTGTTATTGCTCAATCTCGTGCGGCTAGAAGCCGCCTGTCCCTCTAAGAAGAAAAGTAATCGCTGACAGCACGAAGGATGTCACGCGACTAGTTAGCAGGCTAGAGTCTCGTTCGTTATCGGAATTAACCAGACAAATCGCTCCACCAACTAAGAACGGCCATGCACCACCACCCACCGAATCAAGAAAGAGCTATCAATCTGTCAATCCTTCCGGTGTCCGGGCCTGGTGAGGTTTCCCGTGTTGAGTCAAATTAAGCCGCAGGCTCCACTCCTGGTGGTGCCCTTCCGTCAATTCCTTTAAGTTTCAGCTTTGCAACCATACTTCCCCCGGAACCCAAAAGCTTTGGTTTCCCGGAGGCTGCCCGCCGAGTCATCGGAGGAACTGCGGCGGATCGCTGGCTGGCATCGTTTATGGTTAGAACTAGGGCGGTATCTGATCGCCTTCGAACCTCTAACTTTCGTTCTTGATTAATGAAAACATACTTGGCAAATGCTTTCGCTTCTGTTCGTCTTGCGACGATCCAAGAATTTCACCTCTAACGTCGCAATACGAATGCCCCCGCCTGTCCCTATTAATCATTACCTCGGGTTCCGAAAACCAACAAAATAGAACCGAGGTTCTATTCCATTATTCCATGCACACAGTATTCAGGCGGGCTTGCCTGCTTTAAGCACTCTAATTTGTTCAAAGTAAACGTGCCGGCCCACCGAGACACTCAATAAAGAGCACCCTGGTAGGATTTCAACGGGGTCCGCCTCGGGACGCACGAGCACGCACGAGGCGGTCGCACGCCTTCGGCTCGCCCCACCGGCAGGACGTCCCACGATACATGCCAGTTAAACACCGACGGGCGGTGAACCAACAGCGTGGGACACAAATCCAACTACGAGCTTTTTAACCGCAACAACTTTAATATACGCTATTGGAGCTGGAATTACCGCGGCTGCTGGCACCAGACTTGCCCTCCAATAGATACTCGTTAAAGGATTTAAAGTGTACTCATTCCGATTACGGGGCCTCGGATGAGTCCCGTATCGTTATTTTTCGTCACTACCTCCCCGTGCCGGGAGTGGGTAATTTGCGCGCCTGCTGCCTTCCTTGGATGTGGTAGCCGTTTCTCAGGCTCCCTCTCCGGAATCGAACCCTGATTCCCCGTTACCCGTTACAACCATGGTAGGCGCAGAACCTACCATCGACAGTTGATAAGGCAGACATTTGAAAGATGCGTCGCCGGTACGAGGACCGTGCGATCAGCCCAAAGTTATTCAGAGTCACCAAGGCAAACGGACCGGACGAGCCGACCGATTGGTTTTGATCTAATAAAAGCGTCCCTTCCATCTCTGGTCGGGACTCTGTTTGCATGTATTAGCTCTAGAATTACCACAGTTATCCAAGTAACGTGGGTACGATCTAAGGAACCATAACTGATTTAATGAGCCATTCGCGGTTTCACCTTAATGCGGCTTGTACTGAGACATGCATGGCTTAATCTTTGAGACAAGCATATGACTACTGGCAGGATCAACCAGGGAGCTGCGTCAACTAGAGCTGAGCAGCCGGCCGCCCGGGAGTGTGTCCCGGGGGCCCGCGCGAACACGCAAGCGTCCGCTCAATCATTCTGCAAACAGGAGGAGGCTGAGCTCCCCTGCACAATACACCTCGAAACCCTCTCAGGTCCCGGCGGCGCGCAGCGCCGTCCCAAGTACTTGGTCGGGTTCGAGAGAGGCGCAATCGCCCGGAGTTAGGCGAGTAGACGCTTTCGGTGCGACCACCCGTGCTCCCAACTGAGCTTGCCGCTGCCGACAGAGGCCCGGGAGCGTGCTGTCGTGGCATTGCCGGCGGGAGACAACACGCGCCACCTACGGTGACCGGCAGCTCCAACGCCAGCGCCACAGAAGGACAAAAGCCCCACTTGGGTGCCGAAGCGAACTCTCCCAGCACAGCGCACGCGCCAACACATCCGCACAGCTGCGATACAAACCACCAGCGAGAACCGCTGGGGCGACCGAGCAGCAGACGGCGTCGCGGCGCCGAGCGCCGGGCGGCGGCGCATCCTCAACGCACACAGTCCTCAATCGGACCAGCACACTGAAGATGTCCACCGCGCTTCGCACCGGGCCCGCGAGGACCTACTTTGGCCGCACGGCGCCGCGCGCAGGGTGCGCCGGCGCGCAGCTGCGACGCCTGCCGCGTCCGTCGGCCGGCGCGCCTGCCACTGGCCGCCCCCACCAGCCGGCTGTAGCGCGTGCGCCCACGCACCGCGCGGCCAGCACGCCGGGAGGCGCCCCCTCACCGGCCGGGGACGGTCCCACCCAGCCACCGCCGCGTATCGCTTCACACCCAGATGCCGTTCAGTTTCGTCGGCATGGTGGGTATCGCTGGAACAACCGGTTCGTACCTCAACCTATCGTCGCCATCACCGATTCACCCCTAGCGAGAACAACCGCACCACAACAGGTTACCATTTGTTCATTTGCGTAACTTCACCAGAAAACGCAGGCGTCCATCGCCATTTGCAACTTCAACGATTATTGCATGCCTGTGTCAGGTGTCACGCCACACTACGTCTGCCCACATACACGCAACAAAATGTGCACGCCTAGACAATACGTGGAAGGTGGCCCCCGTACGTATGCGATGTCCATTGCTCGAACGACTGTCAACCGGCCTCTGTAGCATGTCGCAGATATGGAACGCGGTGCACCATGCCATCACGGTGTGTGAGGAGAGACGACTAGGTCCGAATACATCAACAGACAGCTCATGCTGATCGCCATCCACGGCGTCCGTTCCTCCCACACGTCTCTATGGCGTACCACACTGCAATCCAGCTCTCATAGGGAGACGACACGTAGCTGCGTGCACAATATTTGCACTGTATGGTCCGCCGTTTTTGGGCGCAGTCGTTGTACGGTCACACATGTGCCACGATGTATCATTCGGTACATAAGGACGAATGTGCAGTACAGATTGTGGTTTACGCGTACGACATTAGCGGACGGTTGACACAGGCCGCACCACAACGTAGCCTGAGTACGTCGCATGCGAAGGGCATTGAACATGCAAACTTCTCACCAACCAGCTTGCGAAGGCAGGGGGGCAAGGTGGGGACGTGGGGAGGGGCGGCATGTACGTCCTGCTGCCATCCACATTACAGTGTACAGCAGGAGCATGTGGAAAGTCAGCAAGACTTGCAAGGTGTTTAACATGAAGCGATACACAGGGGAGCGGGCAGTGCGAGTAGCGAACTATATTGCGAGGGTTGCGGGTGGGCAACACTACACTAATTGAACGAGTCGTATAACAATTACAGAGCAGGTTTAGGCGACAACATGGGTTACGTTAGGGGACAACGTGGGTTACGTTAGGGGACAACGTGGGTTACTTTAGGGGACAACGTGGGTTAGGTTAAGGCACAACGTGGGTTAGGTTAAGGCACAACGTGGGTTAGGTTAAGGCACAACGTGGGTTAGGTTAAGGCACAACGTGGGTTAGGTTAAGGCACAACGTGGGTTAGGTTAAGGCACAACGTGGGTTAGGTTAAGGCACAACATGGGTTAGGTTAAGGCACAACATGGGTTAGGTTAAGGCACAACATGGGTTAGGTTAAGGCACAACGTGGGTTAGGTTAAGGCACAACGTGGGTTAGGTTAAGGCACAACGTGGGTTAGGTTAAGGCACAACGTGGGTTAGGTTAAGGCACAACATGGGTTAGGTTAAGGCACAACATGGGTTAGGTTAAGGCACAACATGGGTTAGGTTAAGGCACAACATGGGTTAGGTTAAGGCACAACATGGGTTAGGTTAAGGCACAACATGGGTTAGGTTAAGGCACAACATGGGTTAGGTTAAGGCACAACGTGGGTTAGGTTAAGGCACAACGTGGGTTAGGTTAAGGCACAACGTGGGTTAGGTTAAGGCACAACATGGGTTAGGTTAAGGCACAACATGGGTTAGGTTAAGGCACAACATGGGTTAGGTTAAGGCACAACATGGGTTAGGTTAAGGCACAACATGGGTTAGGTTAAGGTACAACATGGGTTAGGTTAAGGTACAACATGGGTTAGGTTAAGGTACAACATGGGTTAGGTTAAGGTACAACATGGGTTAGGTTAAGGTACAACATGGGTTAGGTTAAGGTACAACATGGGTTAGGTTAAGGTACAACATGGGTTAGGTTAAGGTACAACATGGGTTAGGTTAAGGTACAACATGGGTTAGGTTAAGGTACAACATGGGTTAGGTTAAGGTACAACATAGGTTAGGTTAAGGTACAACATAGGTTAGGTTAAGGTACAACATAGGTTAGGTTAAGGTACAACATAGGTTAGGTTAAGGTACAACATAGGTTAGGTTAAGGTACAACATAGGTTAGGTTAAGGTACAACATAGGTTAGGTTAAGGTACAACATAGGTTAGGTTAAGGTACAACATAGGTTAGGTTAAGGTACAACATAGGTTAGGTTAAGGTACAACATAGGTTAGGTTAGGTTAGGTTACACGTTGTTGTAAGGAAAGGTGTAGGGGGGGGGGGCGGGGGCGGCAGGTTCGTTGATAGTGATTATAGTAAGTGAATGCTTGTGACATGATCAGATTTGTCACGTCAGGATGCACCTTTGGCTTATTAGAGGCGGCGCTCCAATTCTATGCTTGTGTGAGACCTGTGTCTTTGACTCATGTCATTGTTTGTGCGCTGTGACAGGAGGTACTATTGTGATGTTGGGTGCACCGTTGTATAGGACATGTGTGGGTGTTGGTGCCTGGTCTGCGCAATGGTGGATGTCGAAAGGCTGGGATATTGTATTTTCCGCATGGACCTCCTGGTCTGGTTGTGATAGTGTGGATTGTGTAATGTGGCGGAGAAGATGCACTGGATGTTGTTCCATGCTGGTGCTTACATATTGTATGTGCGCCT
>NW_025727093.1:135000-140000 GCF_021461385.2 Schistocerca piceifrons | reverse complement strand
TCTAATTTGTTCAAAGTAAACGTGCCGGCCCACCGAGACACTCAATAAAGAGCACCCTGGTAGGATTTCAACGGGGTCCGCCTCGGGACGCACGAGCACGCACGAGGCGGTCGCACGCCTTCGGCTCGCCCCACCGGCAGGACGTCCCACGATACATGCCAGTTAAACACCGACGGGCGGTGAACCAACAGCGTGGGACACAAATCCAACTACGAGCTTTTTAACCGCAACAACTTTAATATACGCTATTGGAGCTGGAATTACCGCGGCTGCTGGCACCAGACTTGCCCTCCAATAGATACTCGTTAAAGGATTTAAAGTGTACTCATTCCGATTACGGGGCCTCGGATGAGTCCCGTATCGTTATTTTTCGTCACTACCTCCCCGTGCCGGGAGTGGGTAATTTGCGCGCCTGCTGCCTTCCTTGGATGTGGTAGCCGTTTCTCAGGCTCCCTCTCCGGAATCGAACCCTGATTCCCCGTTACCCGTTACAACCATGGTAGGCGCAGAACCTACCATCGACAGTTGATAAGGCAGACATTTGAAAGATGCGTCGCCGGTACGAGGACCGTGCGATCAGCCCAAAGTTATTCAGAGTCACCAAGGCAAACGGACCGGACGAGCCGACCGATTGGTTTTGATCTAATAAAAGCGTCCCTTCCATCTCTGGTCGGGACTCTGTTTGCATGTATTAGCTCTAGAATTACCACAGTTATCCAAGTAACGTGGGTACGATCTAAGGAACCATAACTGATTTAATGAGCCATTCGCGGTTTCACCTTAATGCGGCTTGTACTGAGACATGCATGGCTTAATCTTTGAGACAAGCATATGACTACTGGCAGGATCAACCAGGGAGCTGCGTCAACTAGAGCTGAGCAGCCGGCCGCCCGGGAGTGTGTCCCGGGGGCCCGCGCGAACACGCAAGCGTCCGCTCAATCATTCTGCAAACAGGAGGAGGCTGAGCTCCCCTGCACAATACACCTCGAAACCCTCTCAGGTCCCGGCGGCGCGCAGCGCCGTCCCAAGTACTTGGTCGGGTTCGAGAGAGGCGCAATCGCCCGGAGTTAGGCGAGTAGACGCTTTCGGTGCGACCACCCGTGCTCCCAACTGAGCTTGCCGCTGCCGACAGAGGCCCGGGAGCGTGCTGTCGTGGCATTGCCGGCGGGAGACAACACGCGCCACCTACGGTGACCGGCAGCTCCAACGCCAGCGCCACAGAAGGACAAAAGCCCCACTTGGGTGCCGAAGCGAACTCTCCCAGCACAGCGCACGCGCCAACACATCCGTACAGCTGCGATACAAACCACCAGCGAGAACCGCTGGGGCGACCGAGCAGCAGACGGCGTCGCGGCGCCGAGCGCCGGGCGGCGGCGCATCCTCAACGCACACAGTCCTCAATCGGACCAGCACACTGAAGATGTCCACCGCGCTTCGCACCGGGCCCGCGAGGACCTACTTTGGCCGCACGGCGCCGCGCGCAGGGTGCGCCGGCGCGCAGCTGCGACGCCTGCCGCGTCCGTCGGCCGGCGCGCCTGCCACTGGCCGCCCCCACCAGCCGGCTGTAGCGCGTGCGCCCACGCACCGCGCGGCCAGCACGCCGGGAGGCGCCCCCTCACCGGCCGGGGACGGTCCCACCCAGCCACCGCCGCGTATCGCTTCACACCCAGATGCCGTTCAGTTTCGTCGGCATGGTGGGTATCGCTGGAACAACCGGTTCGTACCTCAACCTATCGTCGCCATCACCGATTCACCCCTAGCGAGAACAACCGCACCACAACAGGTTACCATTTGTTCATTTGCGTAACTTCACCAGAAAACGCAGGCGTCCATCGCCATTTGCAACTTCAACGATTATTGCATGCCTGTGTCAGGTGTCACGCCACACTACGTCTGCCCACATACACGCAACAAAATGTGCACGCCTAGACAATACGTGGAAGGTGGCCCCCGTACGTATGCGATGTCCATTGCTCGAACGACTGTCAACCGGCCTCTGTAGCATGTCGCAGATATGGAACGCGGTGCACCATGCCATCACGGTGTGTGAGGAGAGACGACTAGGTCCGAATACATCAACAGACAGCTCATGCTGATCGCCATCCACGGCGTCCGTTCCTCCCACACGTCTCTATGGCGTACCACACTGCAATCCAGCTCTCATAGGGAGACGACACGTAGCTGCGTGCACAATATTTGCACTGTATGGTCCGCCGTTTTTGGGCGCAGTCGTTGTACGGTCACACATGTGCCACGATGTATCATTCGGTACATAAGGACGAATGTGCAGTACAGATTGTGGTTTACGCGTACGACATTAGCGGACGGTTGACACAGGCCGCACCACAACGTAGCCTGAGTACGTCGCATGCGAAGGGCATTGAACATGCAAACTTCTCACCAACCAGCTTGCGAAGGCAGGGGGGCAAGGTGGGGACGTGGGGAGGGGCGGCATGTACGTCCTGCTGCCATCCACATTACAGTGTACAGCAGGAGCATGTGGAAAGTCAGCAAGACTTGCAAGGTGTTTAACATGAAGCGATACACAGGGGAGCGGGCAGTGCGAGTAGCGAACTATATTGCGAGGGTTGCGGGTGGGCAACACTACACTAATTGAACGAGTCGTATAACAATTACAGAGCAGGTTTAGGCGACAACATGGGTTACGTTAGGGGACAACGTGGGTTACGTTAGGGGACAACGTGGGTTACTTTAGGGGACAACGTGGGTTAGGTTAAGGCACAACGTGGGTTAGGTTAAGGCACAACGTGGGTTAGGTTAAGGCACAACGTGGGTTAGGTTAAGGCACAACGTGGGTTAGGTTAAGGCACAACGTGGGTTAGGTTAAGGCACAACGTGGGTTAGGTTAAGGCACAACATGGGTTAGGTTAAGGCACAACATGGGTTAGGTTAAGGCACAACATGGGTTAGGTTAAGGCACAACGTGGGTTAGGTTAAGGCACAACGTGGGTTAGGTTAAGGCACAACGTGGGTTAGGTTAAGGCACAACATGGGTTAGGTTAAGGCACAACATGGGTTAGGTTAAGGCACAACATGGGTTAGGTTAAGGCACAACATGGGTTAGGTTAAGGCACAACATGGGTTAGGTTAAGGCACAACATGGGTTAGGTTAAGGCACAACATGGGTTAGGTTAAGGCACAACATGGGTTAGGTTAAGGCACAACGTGGGTTAGGTTAAGGCACAACGTGGGTTAGGTTAAGGCACAACATGGGTTAGGTTAAGGCACAACATGGGTTAGGTTAAGGCACAACATGGGTTAGGTTAAGGCACAACATGGGTTAGGTTAAGGCACAACATGGGTTAGGTTAAGGCACAACATGGGTTAGGTTAAGGTACAACATGGGTTAGGTTAAGGTACAACATGGGTTAGGTTAAGGTACAACATGGGTTAGGTTAAGGTACAACATGGGTTAGGTTAAGGTACAACATGGGTTAGGTTAAGGTACAACATGGGTTAGGTTAAGGTACAACATGGGTTAGGTTAAGGTACAACATGGGTTAGGTTAAGGTACAACATGGGTTAGGTTAAGGTACAACATGGGTTAGGTTAAGGTACAACATGGGTTAGGTTAAGGTACAACATAGGTTAGGTTAAGGTACAACATAGGTTAGGTTAAGGTACAACATAGGTTAGGTTAAGGTACAACATAGGTTAGGTTAAGGTACAACATAGGTTAGGTTAAGGTACAACATAGGTTAGGTTAAGGTACAACATAGGTTAGGTTAAGGTACAACATAGGTTAGGTTAAGGTACAACATAGGTTAGGTTAAGGTACAACATAGGTTAGGTTAAGGTACAACATAGGTTAGGTTAAGGTACAACATAGGTTAGGTTAGGTTAGGTTAGGTTACACGTTGTTGTAAGGAAAGGTGTAGGGGGGGGGGGGGCGGGGGCGGCAGGTTCGTTGATAGTGATTATAGTAAGTGAATGCTTGTGACATGATCAGATTTGTCACGTCAGGATGCACCTTTGGCTTATTAGAGGCGGCGCTCCAATTCTATGCTTGTGTGAGACCTGTGTCTTTGACTCATGTCATTGTTTGTGCGCTGTGACAGGAGGTACTATTGTGATGTTGGGTGCACCGTTGTATAGGACATGTGTGGGTGTTGGTGCCTGGTCTGCGCAATGGTGGATGTCGAAAGGCTGGGATATTGTATTTTCCGCATGGACCTCCTGGTCTGGTTGTGATAGTGTGGATTGTGTAATGTGGCGGAGAAGATGCACTGGATGTTGTTCCATGCTGGTGCTTACATATTGTATGTGCGCCTGTTAGAAGCAGAGAGTGGTGCGTGATCAGAGTGTCTGGCTGACGTGTGGTTCCCATTGTGGGCAGACTCTTTCAGCATGTATACGGACAGTTGTGTATATTTGCTGTAGTTTGATGGCTCTGCATTGATTACTAATCAGCGCCGTGTGTACGGGTAATCTGGTTCCAGTCCAAAATGTTCCATCTGTGTACATTAGTGACAAAGACTCCCCCCATGCAGTGGGGCTCGGTCTGTTATAGCTCTTCCGCGTAATATATTTGCCCCACGTTTTTGCGACTGCGAGTGCGAGTGCAACGCGCATGGGGACCGACATGCTGATGGCTCGGTATCGGACGCCGTACAGTGAGCAACGCGATCGCGTCTCTCGCTCGTAAGTGGTACAGGTCGCGGCTCATGTATAGGGACAGCGGGAATGTCGCATATTGGAAATAACTCTTCATGAAACGCAAGTTATAGGGGTGGATTGCACTTTACGAGTGCGGGAAACTTCCGCCGTTCATCCGCTGGAGGTGCGCGTGTGGCGGTTGGGGTGGTGCACGAACGGGTGCGGGTGGAGTCATTGCCGGTCCACGGCTTCGTGCGGCAGAGCCACTGGAGATTGGGTGCTATGGTCGACAGAGGCTGCAGGCTTTGTGGGTGGCGTCGAAAGGCGGGCACTGTGGCGCCATCGCTGTCTTAATCGGCTTGGCGTCGCATAGATGGCGGTAT
>NW_025727093.1:117500-127500 GCF_021461385.2 Schistocerca piceifrons | reverse complement strand
TTTTTTTTTTTTAAAAAAAATTCTTTATTCAATACATTACATTATACATCATAACCCACTACCTAACTCATTAGTGGGTCCTAGTATGATACAATTTAAATGCAGCAATGTTGTTTACACTTCAGGTAGTATTATTATTATTATTTCTATTATTTACTCTAATTATTACCGCTATAGGGCTCTAAGCTTAATCTACGGGGAAACTACATGCTACCTGCAGCGTTACAAGTTGTGCCAGAGCTACTATAAACCTACTAGTTGTTAGCCAGGCCCACTGAGCTAATCCCAGTGGGCGTGCCCCTGGCACTGGGCTGGCTCTTGACTTGGTGTCGCTGCAGAGTATTCTGAGGTATTATCCTATCTTCTACTTCTAACTTAATTTAACTAAGTGTCAAAATCGGTGTGCGTCATAGTCCGGTATTTATGTACACCCCTCCCTCCTAGTCCAGGGCAAGGCGGATTCCAGCCGTGAGGCAGCTGGCCAGTCCTTGCCCGGCGGTACAGTAAGGGTGCACTAGTCAACATTGGTGAGAGTTTTGTCTTTAATGGTGGTGATTGTCCCTTAAAAAGTTCTTAAGTATCTTTTTTGATATTTCATCTGTAAGTTTGTTTAAGATGTCAAAGGTGATTTCACGCCTTAACAAGTGGTACGTGTCGTTATTTGGTAGCTGTTGTCTTAGCTCTTGGGCTACATCATCGAAGAGGTGGCACTCATACACCACATGTTCTGGGGTGCCCTGCACTGCGCCACAGTCACACGCTGGTGTAGCCTGCTTCCCAAACCTACATAGGTATGTTGGATATGGTCCATGTCCAGTAAGAAAGTGCAGCATTCCTCTCGTTGGCGTAAAAAATGTGAGTTTTATTCTTTCTTCTATGTCCGGTAGCAGCTCATAGGTTCTACGACCTGTATCTTCATTATTCCACTGATCTTGCCATAGTTCTAGCCCCCTCTTTTTAATGGTGTACTTGTCCCCTGCAAAAACCCCAAGTATTTCCCTGATTTTGTCCCTGTTCTCTTTTTGTACCCAGTACCAGGCAGCCTGTTCACGTATTTTTATATCTAATGGACAGATTCCCATTAACACTAACAGTGCTCCCCCCGGTGTTGTCCTATAGGCCCCTGCTGAACGTAGAAGCATATTCCGCTGCACTCTTCTTACGGCCATGGCAGGCATGACCCTCGTGAGTCTGTGTGCCCAGACTCCAGATCCGTATCCTATTATTGAGGTCAGGATGCTGTTGTGATATAGCTTAATTAAATTTGGAGGGAGGTGAAACCGCTTGTGACCAATTCCGATAAGATTGTTTAATAGAACCAATGATTTTTGTGATACGGTGTCAATATGTGATGCAAAGCTCCACCTCTCATCGATGATTACACCCAAGTATCGGGCCTCGCGGCGCCGAAGAACTGGTATACCATTAATTCTAACCGTCGGGTTCCTGACCAGTTGGCCTTTGAGAAGTAGGTATGTTGACTTATTGGGTGCGATCGTCATTTTGCTTCTGTGGCACCATGATGTAAGAACAGTTAGGGCTCTTTCCACTTTCGGCTCTAATTCCTCGCGGCTTCGGCCGCCGACCAGCAGGAGGAGGTCGTCAGCGTATGCTATGACCTCTAGCACATCGTCACAGTTCTTGAGATCTTCAAGTAAAGGCTCCATGTTAATGTCCCAAAAGAGAGGTCCCAGGACAGAGCCCTGAGGACATCCTTTGGTGACAATCTTCCTGACTATGCCGCTAGGGGCCGATAGCCAGACCTCCCTGTCTGCACAATAGCTCCTCAGACACCCATATAGCGGCCCTGGACAGTTCTTCTCCCGCAAGCAGGAAAAGAGTGAGGGCCACCACAGGTTGTCAAAGGCGCCACTGATGTCGACCATGATGCCGACGACATACTTGTGCGGGGTGGAGCCACAGACCTCAGCAGCCAGGGCGATTGCGTCAGACGCAGAACACCCAGACCGAAAGCCGAATTGTCTGTCACTCATCCCGCACAGCATGCGGTGTGCTGTCAGTCTGTTCGCTAGTAGCCTCTCAAAAAGTTTGCCCAGTACGTCCAACAAGCAGATAGGTCTATAAGATTTAATTTCTGTGGGATCTTTGTCTGGACTCTTTTTAATGATAATTACATTGGCTTTTTTCCATATTTCTGGGAATTTCCCGAGTTCCAAGCACTCGTTATACAACTTAGTGAGAGGAGCTACGAGCTGGGGGGCAAGGAATTGCACCACTTCCGCAGTAATGCCGTCCGGGCCAGGAGCTTTCCCTCTTTTGAGGGCCTTGATCTGGGCAGCGACCTCCTCCTCAGAGAAGGGGTAGACTCTGATGTTATTGTTATAGTCCCTTTGGTTTTCTCTCCTTATCCTTTTTTGTTCTTCAGTCTCATCTTCCTCCACGTCGTCAGGCAACAGAACCCGGAGGAGGGCCTCAGCAGTTTCCTGCCAAGTGCCCGTCATCCGGTCCCCGTCCCTGACGGTGGATAGCACCATTGGTGATCTTATCTTTTCTCGTACTAATTTATAAGGGACTCCCCATGGGTCTGTAGCCAATTGGCTTTTAACATAACTTTCCCAGCTTCTGAGTCTGACTGCCCTTAACTCCTGTTGGAATTGTTCTTTGCTTTCACGATAGATCTGAAGCCATCTTCGTTTTTCCCTCCAGACGACACTCCGCTGGTAGTACCTCCTTGCCCTCCTCACAGCCTGGCGCATCTGTCCCAGTTCGACCGACCATGGTGTGGGGGTGGCCGCTACGGCTCTCCTCCTGGTTGGTACGGCTGCCCGCACCGCTGTGGTGATCGCCTGCACCAGTCCTACGGCGCATTCTTCCACGTTTCCGTCACCTTCCAGCAATGTCGGAATGTTGCACTCCTCCGCGAGACGGTCCCAGTCAGCCTTGTTGTAATTAAGCTGCAGCTCCCACCCCATGTCCCAGTGGCACTCCCTTTCCCCAATGGAAAATGTTATTAAATTATGATCACTGGTGGTTACTTTGTCCCACACTTTCCATTTGTTGACCTTTGTGGCCAGGTTTGGTGTTATTAGTGTGATGTCAATATTTGTACCTTCTCCCCCTCCGCCAGTATATGTGGGGGGGTTCCCTTGTTGGTTGGCAACCACCAGTTGTAATGCCATGATTGTTTCCTCGGCTTTTAGCCCCCGATCATCGTGCGTGCCACTGAACCATAGGGGGGACTTTGCATTTATGTCCGCTGTCACAATCAATCTTCGTCCCTGCAATGCCGTGGCGACTTGTGTAAGTATTTCTAGAAATTCCTCTATTCCTCTTCCGTATTGGAAGTATATATTACAGATGTAAATCACCCCCGCGGGTGTTTGAAGTTCCACGACATTGCAGTGTTCGCCAGAGAACTGTGCAAGGACTGTAGCTCTAAATGATTTGTTGATAATTATAATTGCAGCCTTTGGGTCTACGTTGGAATGTATAATTTGCCAGTTGGCAGCCATGAATGGGATCCGCCCCGCTTGGGAGTACGGTTCCTGTAAGCAGAGTACATCTAGACTCTTCTCTTCCACCACCCTTCGGAGTTCCTGCAGGACCAGTTTGCTATTATGGGTGTTTATCTGGCCTACCTTTAGTTGGCTCACGTGGGAAGTATGTATGGATGTGTGATTCTGGCCACAATTTTGACCAGTCGTGGGCTACTCTGCCATTGGTTATCACTGATTGGTAGTATAGATCATCCATGTCGAATTTTTCGTTTCTTCTGTCAAAGACCTTTTTAACTAGATCTCGCAGGGCTCCGAAGTCGGTGGGGAGATTCATTGTCTTGAGCTGAATTCTGTCCACAGCCTCCATTACTGGAAATGTGACATCTCTTCCATACTCGTGGCCGACACGTACCACATGTCTCAATGCTATTGTGAGGATTGCCGGCTCCTCTAGTCTTGATAACTGTAGTGCGTGCTCCAGGTTGGGGTAAATTCGCTGAGGATCAATTCCCATTGCACCCCGAGATGGTGTGTCAGAAGATGGAATTGAGCTGCTTATTTCATTGTACTGAACATGTTTGGTGGATATTACTTCGTTACTGTGTGATTGTGATTGTGAACTCCCAAGTACAGGATGCCAGTGTGGTCGGGTATGCTCTTGTTTCGACCCAGGTCCCCAGCAAGGAGGAGAGGGAACGTCTTCTTCACACGGGTCCGTCTGTATGCAAACGTCTTTCATTATTGTCACCAAAGATCGTGGTTGTGTGATTTTTTGTATAAATTCTTTGAATTTGTTTGCCCTCAGAGCGTCCCTCAGCCTCTTGCTGGGGGATTTCCTTTTTGGCTTCCTGAGTTCAATTACGGCCTCAGCCATAATCAATTCGAGAGATTAGTCTCTGTTCTAGCATCCTGTACGTTGGGCAGTTTCTCCCAGTAGTGTTGCACGGTTTCCTTCCTCTCTTGGTACATGGAATGCAGGTTGCGCTTTTACTGCAGTTTTTTCTGGTGTGGTCCTCAGCCCCGCACCTGGAGCAGGCCGGCTTCCTATCACAATGCTTGTGGACGTGGTCCAGATCGCCACAGTTGTGACATCTAGGGACTACTAGGTAGTCTCTAACATTGATGGCGTGAAATCCTATATAAATTTTCCCCATAGCGGTAAGTTTTCGCCACATCTTGCCAGAGACCTCGGCGACGTGATGGACAACATCCCGTTCCCGAGGTCCCGTTTTAAAGCGGAGCTTGAATTCATTTTTAAATGTTTCCCATTCTGTGTCATCAAAATTTTGATTATACATGGTTTCGTAGATGTCGCTTTCGGTTAGGGCCACAGGTACGTCGTACAGTATCACCAGAGGATTTCTTTTTCTGGGAGGTTCGCATTTAATGGCCTTGTTCAGTTTGGAATTCTTTAGTATTTTGTCCCTGTCCTCCTCAGTGGCAAGATCCACCACGACTACATTTTTTGTGGCCTTTACTTTATTGATTTTTATTTTATCTCTAGCCGGGTCAATAGTTGTTGTAAATATCTCTTGTACCTTTTTGATTGTCTGACCAGGCAGGGGTCTTAAAAAGACTGCCGTGTCTGGTTTTTTAGAAATTTTTGCTATGGTTTCCTTTGTTGTTTGGGCTTTTGTAGCGGCTTGCGCCACCACTCCGGCCCATGTCTTGACTGGTTGCTGTCTCAATCTAGCGTTTTCTTTTTCTAGTTCTTCGAGACGCCCCTCGAGCTTCGCGTTTGCAATAGCCCAGGAAGCGAGCTCGTTCTTTATTGCCAGGACCGCAGCCTGGCTTATTTTGCCGTTTTTGACACTAGAGTCTAATATTTGATTAATTCGGCAATGTCTATCATAAACACTCTCATCTTCGTGTCCCCCTTCCTCCTGCGAGGTAGGGACAGTAGACACACTCGCCCTCGAAATCGCACAAAGATCACTCGCCTCCTGGTCAGCCATGATTAGTTAGACGAGTGAAAAGTTGGGAGCCCGTCTCTTGCCCCGGACCGGCTCCTCTGGCATGGGGGGGGACTTCTGCAGCTCGCCCACCAACCTCGCCCCTAGGTCAAGGGCACATCAGAGCTGCCAGGTTCAGCGCGCCGTTGCCAGCGCACTGGTCCTCGTCGAAGGCCCCGTCGTCGACGATTTCACACGACGCTCCTCGGCAAGTGCACCCCGCACTCCGGAGAGGCGGATGCACCCCTCGCCCTTCGCCGCCTACTAGCCCGAGCTTCCACCTGAAGGCCAAGGACCCACTCCTACTCAGGTGGTGGGTCGGTCCCCCAGTCGTTCGGCGGTCTGGGCCCATCTAACCTGGCCCAGGCGATGTCACCACCACCTGGGTTTGGCAGAACACGCCCCGGTTACCCGGGGGCGCGGCGAAGCACCCTTGCCGACTCGCGCCGTGATCCCACGCCGACAAACGAGGTCGCCGGCATGCAGAGCACCTGCTGGTCTGTGCCCTGCGAACAGAAAGGGACTGGTGTTCGGTCCCTCGACACAGCTCCCCCTGTGCCACGCACCCTTCGCTTTCGCATCGGGTTGGGTCGCAGCTCTCCCTTTTGACGCAAGGCAGAATGCCGAGCTTGACGTCTGGCACCACGGGAAGGCGGAAAGAGCTACTTGGGAAGGAGAGGCTGTAAGAGACGCTTCACTTCCCCGAGTGAGGACTGCCGCGGCACGCCCGACTGGAAAGCGATACGCCCCAGTGCGAGCCTCCGTGCCTTACGGCGCGCCGGCAACGGGCGGGCCCGCGCCGAAACGCGCCGTCAAGCGACTGACCTCACGCCAGACTCGGGACTCTGTTTGCATGTATTAGCTCTAGAATTACCACAGTTATCCAAGTAACGTGGGTACGATCTAAGGAACCATAACTGATTTAATGAGCCATTCGCGGTTTCACCTTAATGCGGCTTGTACTGAGACATGCATGGCTTAATCTTTGAGACAAGCATATGACTACTGGCAGGATCAACCAGGGAGCTGCGTCAACTAGAGCTGAGCAGCCGGCCGCCCGGGAGTGTGTCCCGGGGGCCCGCGCGAACACGCAAGCGTCCGCTCAATCATTCTGCAAACAGGAGGAGGCTGAGCTCCCCTGCACAATACACCTCGAAACCCTCTCAGGTCCCGGCGGCGCGCAGCGCCGTCCCAAGTACTTGGTCGGGTTCGAGAGAGGCGCAATCGCCCGGAGTTAGGCGAGTAGACGCTTTCGGTGCGACCACCCGTGCTCCCAACTGAGCTTGCCGCTGCCGACAGAGGCCCGGGAGCGTGCTGTCGTGGCATTGCCGGCGGGAGACAACACGCGCCACCTACGGTGACCGGCAGCTCCAACGCCAGCGCCACAGAAGGACAAAAGCCCCACTTGGGTGCCGAAGCGAACTCTCCCAGCACAGCGCACGCGCCAACACATCCGCACAGCTGCGATACAAACCACCAGCGAGAACCGCTGGGGCGACCGAGCAGCAGACGGCGTCGCGGCGCCGAGCGCCGGGCGGCGGCGCATCCTCAACGCACACAGTCCTCAATCGGACCAGCACACTGAAGATGTCCACCGCGCTTCGCACCGGGCCCGCGAGGACCTACTTTGGCCGCACGGCGCCGCGCGCAGGGTGCGCCGGCGCGCAGCTGCGACGCCTGCCGCGTCCGTCGGCCGGCGCGCCTGCCACTGGCCGCCCCCACCAGCCGGCTGTAGCGCGTGCGCCCACGCACCGCGCGGCCAGCACGCCGGGAGGCGCCCCCTCACCGGCCGGGGACGGTCCCACCCAGCCACCGCCGCGTATCGCTTCACACCCAGATGCCGTTCAGTTTCGTCGGCATGGTGGGTATCGCTGGAACAACCGGTTCGTACCTCAACCTATCGTCGCCATCACCGATTCACCCCTAGCGAGAACAACCGCACCACAACAGGTTACCATTTGTTCATTTGCGTAACTTCACCAGAAAACGCAGGCGTCCATCGCCATTTGCAACTTCAACGATTATTGCATGCCTGTGTCAGGTGTCACGCCACACTACGTCTGCCCACATACACGCAACAAAATGTGCACGCCTAGACAATACGTGGAAGGTGGCCCCCGTACGTATGCGATGTCCATTGCTCGAACGACTGTCAACCGGCCTCTGTAGCATGTCGCAGATATGGAACGCGGTGCACCATGCCATCACGGTGTGTGAGGAGAGACGACTAGGTCCGAATACATCAACAGACAGCTCATGCTGATCGCCATCCACGGCGTCCGTTCCTCCCACACGTCTCTATGGCGTACCACACTGCAATCCAGCTCTCATAGGGAGACGACACGTAGCTGCGTGCACAATATTTGCACTGTATGGTCCGCCGTTTTTGGGCGCAGTCGTTGTACGGTCACACATGTGCCACGATGTATCATTCGGTACATAAGGACGAATGTGCAGTACAGATTGTGGTTTACGCGTACGACATTAGCGGACGGTTGACACAGGCCGCACCACAACGTAGCCTGAGTACGTCGCATGCGAAGGGCATTGAACATGCAAACTTCTCACCAACCAGCTTGCGAAGGCAGGGGGGCAAGGTGGGGACGTGGGGAGGGGCGGCATGTACGTCCTGCTGCCATCCACATTACAGTGTACAGCAGGAGCATGTGGAAAGTCAGCAAGACTTGCAAGGTGTTTAACATGAAGCGATACACAGGGGAGCGGGCAGTGCGAGTAGCGAACTATATTGCGAGGGTTGCGGGTGGGCAACACTACACTAATTGAACGAGTCGTATAACAATTACAGAGCAGGTTTAGGCGACAACATGGGTTACGTTAGGGGACAACGTGGGTTACGTTAGGGGACAACGTGGGTTACTTTAGGGGACAACGTGGGTTAGGTTAAGGCACAACGTGGGTTAGGTTAAGGCACAACGTGGGTTAGGTTAAGGCACAACGTGGGTTAGGTTAAGGCACAACGTGGGTTAGGTTAAGGCACAACGTGGGTTAGGTTAAGGCACAACGTGGGTTAGGTTAAGGCACAACATGGGTTAGGTTAAGGCACAACATGGGTTAGGTTAAGGCACAACATGGATTAGGTTAAGGCACAACATGGGTTAGGTTAAGGCACAACGTGGGTTAGGTTAAGGCACAACGTGGGTTAGGTTAAGGCACAACGTGGGTTAGGTTAAGGCACAACATGGGTTAGGTTAAGGCACAACATGGGTTAGGTTAAGGCACAACATGGGTTAGGTTAAGGCACAACATGGGTTAGGTTAAGGCACAACATGGGTTAGGTTAAGGCACAACATGGGTTAGGTTAAGGCACAACATGGGTTAGGTTAAGGCACAACATGGGTTAGGTTAAGGCACAACGTGGGTTAGGTTAAGGCACAACGTGGGTTAGGTTAAGGCACAACATGGGTTAGGTTAAGGCACAACATGGGTTAGGTTAAGGCACAACATGGGTTAGGTTAAGGCACAACATGGGTTAGGTTAAGGCACAACATGGGTTAGGTTAAGGCACAACATGGGTTAGGTTAAGGTACAACATGGGTTAGGTTAAGGTACAACATGGGTTAGGTTAAGGTACAACATGGGTTAGGTTAAGGTACAACATGGGTTAGGTTAAGGTACAACATGGGTTAGGTTAAGGTACAACATGGGTTAGGTTAAGGTACAACATGGGTTAGGTTAAGGTACAACATGGGTTAGGTTAAGGTACAACATGGGTTAGGTTAAGGTACAACATAGGTTAGGTTAAGGTACAACATAGGTTAGGTTAAGGTACAACATAGGTTAGGTTAAGGTACAACATAGGTTAGGTTAAGGTACAACATAGGTTAGGTTAAGGTACAACATAGGTTAGGTTAAGGTACAACATAGGTTAGGTTAAGGTACAACATAGGTTAGGTTAAGGTACAACATAGGTTAGGTTAAGGTACAACATAGGTTAGGTTAAGGTACAACATAGGTTAGGTTAAGGTACAACATAGGTTAGGTTAAGGTACAACATAGGTTAGGTTAAGGTACAACATAGGTTAGGTTAGGTTAGGTTAGGTTACACGTTGTTGTAAGGAAAGGTGTAGGGGGGGGGGGCGGGGGCGGCAGGTTCGTTGATAGTGATTATAGTAAGTGAATGCTTGTGACATGATCAGATTTGTCACGTCAGGATGCACCTTTGGCTTATTAGAGGCGGCGCTCCAATTCTATGCTTGTGTGAGACCTGTGTCTTTGACTCATGTCATTGTTTGTGCGCTGTGACAGGAGGTACTATTGTGATGTTGGGTGCACCGTTGTATAGGACATGTGTGGGTGTTGGTGCCTGGTCTGCGCAATGGTGGATGTCGAAAGGCTGGGATATTGTATTTTCCGCATGGACCTCCTGGTCTGGTTGTGATAGTGTGGATTGTGTAATGTGGCGGAGAAGATGCACTGGATGTTGTTCCATGCTGGTGCTTACATATTGTATGTGCGCCTGTTAGAAGCAGAGAGTGGTGCGTGATCAGAGTGTCTGGCTGACGTGTGGTTCCCATTGTGGGCAGACTCTTTCAGCATGTATACGGACAGTTGTGTATATTTGCTGTAGTT
>NW_025727093.1:107500-110000 GCF_021461385.2 Schistocerca piceifrons | reverse complement strand
TCGCACGCCTTCGGCTCGCCCCACCGGCAGGACGTCCCACGATACATGCCAGTTAAACACCGACGGGCGGTGAACCAACAGCGTGGGACACAAATCCAACTACGAGCTTTTTAACCGCAACAACTTTAATATACGCTATTGGAGCTGGAATTACCGCGGCTGCTGGCACCAGACTTGCCCTCCAATAGATACCCGTTAAAGGATTTAAAGTGTACTCATTCCGATTACGGGGCCTCGGATGAGTCCCGTATCGTTATTTTTCGTCACTACCTCCCCGTGCCGGGAGTGGGTAATTTGCGCGCCTGCTGCCTTCCTTGGATGTGGTAGCCGTTTCTCAGGCTCCCTCTCCGGAATCGAACCCTGATTCCCCGTTACCCGTTACAACCATGGTAGGCGCAGAACCTACCATCGACAGTTGATAAGGCAGACATTTGAAAGATGCGTCGCCGGTACGAGGACCGTGCGATCAGCCCAAAGTTATTCAGAGTCACCAAGGCAAACGGACCGGACGAGCCGACCGATTGGTTTTGATCTAATAAAAGCGTCCCTTCCATCTCTGGTCGGGACTCTGTTTGCATGTATTAGCTCTAGAATTACCACAGTTATCCAAGTAACGTGGGTACGATCTAAGGAACCATAACTGATTTAATGAGCCATTCGCGGTTTCACCTTAATGCGGCTTGTACTGAGACATGCATGGCTTAATCTTTGAGACAAGCATATGACTACTGGCAGGATCAACCAGGGAGCTGCGTCAACTAGAGCTGAGCAGCCGGCCGCCCGGGAGTGTGTCCCGGGGGCCCGCGCGAACACGCAAGCGTCCGCTCAATCATTCTGCAAACAGGAGGAGGCTGAGCTCCCCTGCACAATACACCTCGAAACCCTCTCAGGTCCCGGCGGCGCGCAGCGCCGTCCCAAGTACTTGGTCGGGTTCGAGAGAGGCGCAATCGCCCGGAGTTAGGCGAGTAGACGCTTTCGGTGCGACCACCCGTGCTCCCAACTGAGCTTGCCGCTGCCGACAGAGGCCCGGGAGCGTGCTGTCGTGGCATTGCCGGCGGGAGACAACACGCGCCACCTACGGTGACCGGCAGCTCCAACGCCAGCGCCACAGAAGGACAAAAGCCCCACTTGGGTGCCGAAGCGAACTCTCCCAGCACAGCGCACGCGCCAACACATCCGCACAGCTGCGATACAAACCACCAGCGAGAACCGCTGGGGCGACCGAGCAGCAGACGGCGTCGCGGCGCCGAGCGCCGGGCGGCGGCGCATCCTCAACGCACACAGTCCTCAATCGGACCAGCACACTGAAGATGTCCACCGCGCTTCGCACCGGGCCCGCGAGGACCTACTTTGGCCGCACGGCGCCGCGCGCAGGGTGCGCCGGCGCGCAGCTGCGACGCCTGCCGCGTCCGTCGGCCGGCGCGCCTGCCACTGGCCGCCCCCACCAGCCGGCTGTAGCGCGTGCGCCCACGCACCGCGCGGCCAGCACGCCGGGAGGCGCCCCCTCACCGGCCGGGGACGGTCCCACCCAGCCACCGCCGCGTATCGCTTCACACCCAGATGCCGTTCAGTTTCGTCGGCATGGTGGGTATCGCTGGAACAACCGGTTCGTACCTCAACCTATCGTCGCCATCACCGATTCACCCCTAGCGAGAACAACCGCACCACAACAGGTTACCATTTGTTCATTTGCGTAACTTCACCAGAAAACGCAGGCGTCCATCGCCATTTGCAACTTCAACGATTATTGCATGCCTGTGTCAGGTGTCACGCCACACTACGTCTGCCCACATACACGCAACAAAATGTGCACGCCTAGACAATACGTGGAAGGTGGCCCCCGTACGTATGCGATGTCCATTGCTCGAACGACTGTCAACCGGCCTCTGTAGCATGTCGCAGATATGGAACGCGGTGCACCATGCCATCACGGTGTGTGAGGAGAGACGACTAGGTCCGAATACATCAACAGACAGCTCATGCTGATCGCCATCCACGGCGTCCGTTCCTCCCACACGTCTCTATGGCGTACCACACTGCAATCCAGCTCTCATAGGGAGACGACACGTAGCTGCGTGCACAATATTTGCACTGTATGGTCCGCCGTTTTTGGGCGCAGTCGTTGTACGGTCACACATGTGCCACGATGTATCATTCGGTACATAAGGACGAATGTGCAGTACAGATTGTGGTTTACGCGTACGACATTAGCGGACGGTTGACACAGGCCGCACCACAACGTAGCCTGAGTACGTCGCATGCGAAGGGCATTGAACATGCAAACTTCTCACCAACCAGCTTGCGAAGGCAGGGGGGCAAGGTGGGGACGTGGGGAGGGGCGGCATGTACGTCCTGCTGCCATCCACATTACAGTGTACAGCAGGAGCATGTGGAAAGTCAGCAAGACTTGCAAGGTGTTTAACATGAAGCGATACACAGGGGAGCGGGCAGTGCGAGTAGCGAACTATATTGCGAGGGTTGCGGGTGGGCAACACTACAC
>NW_025727093.1:95000-97500 GCF_021461385.2 Schistocerca piceifrons | reverse complement strand
ACCTCGAAACCCTCTCAGGTCCCGGCGGCGCGCAGCGCCGTCCCAAGTACTTGGTCGGGTTCGAGAGAGGCGCAATCGCCCGGAGTTAGGCGAGTAGACGCTTTCGGTGCGACCACCCGTGCTCCCAACTGAGCTTGCCGCTGCCGACAGAGGCCCGGGAGCGTGCTGTCGTGGCATTGCCGGCGGGAGACAACACGCGCCACCTACGGTGACCGGCAGCTCCAACGCCAGCGCCACAGAAGGACAAAAGCCCCACTTGGGTGCCGAAGCGAACTCTCCCAGCACAGCGCACGCGCCAACACATCCGCACAGCTGCGATACAAACCACCAGCGAGAACCGCTGGGGCGACCGAGCAGCAGACGGCGTCGCGGCGCCGAGCGCCGGGCGGCGGCGCATCCTCAACGCACACAGTCCTCAATCGGACCAGCACACTGAAGATGTCCACCGCGCTTCGCACCGGGCCCGCGAGGACCTACTTTGGCCGCACGGCGCCGCGCGCAGGGTGCGCCGGCGCGCAGCTGCGACGCCTGCCGCGTCCGTCGGCCGGCGCGCCTGCCACTGGCCGCCCCCACCAGCCGGCTGTAGCGCGTGCGCCCACGCACCGCGCGGCCAGCACGCCGGGAGGCGCCCCCTCACCGGCCGGGGACGGTCCCACCCAGCCACCGCCGCGTATCGCTTCACACCCAGATGCCGTTCAGTTTCGTCGGCATGGTGGGTATCGCTGGAACAACCGGTTCGTACCTCAACCTATCGTCGCCATCACCGATTCACCCCTAGCGAGAACAACCGCACCACAACAGGTTACCATTTGTTCATTTGCGTAACTTCACCAGAAAACGCAGGCGTCCATCGCCATTTGCAACTTCAACGATTATTGCATGCCTGTGTCAGGTGTCACGCCACACTACGTCTGCCCACATACACGCAACAAAATGTGCACGCCTAGACAATACGTGGAAGGTGGCCCCCGTACGTATGCGATGTCCATTGCTCGAACGACTGTCAACCGGCCTCTGTAGCATGTCGCAGATATGGAACGCGGTGCACCATGCCATCACGGTGTGTGAGGAGAGACGACTAGGTCCGAATACATCAACAGACAGCTCATGCTGATCGCCATCCACGGCGTCCGTTCCTCCCACACGTCTCTATGGCGTACCACACTGCAATCCAGCTCTCATAGGGAGACGACACGTAGCTGCGTGCACAATATTTGCACTGTATGGTCCGCCGTTTTTGGGCGCAGTCGTTGTACGGTCACACATGTGCCACGATGTATCATTCGGTACATAAGGACGAATGTGCAGTACAGATTGTGGTTTACGCGTACGACATTAGCGGACGGTTGACACAGGCCGCACCACAACGTAGCCTGAGTACGTCGCATGCGAAGGGCATTGAACATGCAAACTTCTCACCAACCAGCTTGCGAAGGCAGGGGGGCAAGGTGGGGACGTGGGGAGGGGCGGCATGTACGTCCTGCTGCCATCCACATTACAGTGTACAGCAGGAGCATGTGGAAAGTCAGCAAGACTTGCAAGGTGTTTAACATGAAGCGATACACAGGGGAGCGGGCAGTGCGAGTAGCGAACTATATTGCGAGGGTTGCGGGTGGGCAACACTACACTAATTGAACGAGTCGTATAACAATTACAGAGCAGGTTTAGGCGACAACATGGGTTACGTTAGGGGACAACGTGGGTTACGTTAGGGGACAACGTGGGTTACTTTAGGGGACAACGTGGGTTAGGTTAAGGCACAACGTGGGTTAGGTTAAGGCACAACGTGGGTTAGGTTAAGGCACAACGTGGGTTAGGTTAAGGCACAACGTGGGTTAGGTTAAGGCACAACGTGGGTTAGGTTAAGGCACAACATGGGTTAGGTTAAGGCACAACATGGGTTAGGTTAAGGCACAACATGGGTTAGGTTAAGGCACAACATGGGTTAGGTTAAGGCACAACGTGGGTTAGGTTAAGGCACAACGTGGGTTAGGTTAAGGCACAACGTGGGTTAGGTTAAGGCACAACGTGGGTTAGGTTAAGGCACAACGTGGGTTAGGTTAAGGCACAACATGGGTTAGGTTAAGGCACAACATGGGTTAGGTTAAGGCACAACATGGGTTAGGTTAAGGCACAACATGGGTTAGGTTAAGGCACAACATGGGTTAGGTTAAGGCACAACATGGGTTAGGTTAAGGCACAACGTGGGTTAGGTTAAGGCACAACGTGGGTTAGGTTAAGGCACAACGTGGGTTAGGTTAAGGCACAACATGGGTTAGGTTAAGGCACAACATGGGTTAGGTTAAGGCACAACATGGGTTAGGTTAAGGCACAACATGGGTTAGGTTAAGGCACAACATGGGTTAGGTTAAGGTACAACATGGGTTAGGTTAAGGTACAACATGGGTTAGGTTAAGGTACAACATGGGTTAGGTTAAGGTACAACATGGGTTAGGTTAAGGTACAACATGGGTTAGGTTAAGGTACAACATGGGTTAGG
>NW_025727093.1:82500-87500 GCF_021461385.2 Schistocerca piceifrons | reverse complement strand
TCGGCCTAGGAAGACACGCTGATTCCTTCAGTGTAGCGCGCGTGCGGCCCAGAACATCTAAGGGCATCACAGACCTGTTATTGCTCAATCTCGTGCGGCTAGAAGCCGCCTGTCCCTCTAAGAAGAAAAGTAATCGCTGACAGCACGAAGGATGTCACGCGACTAGTTAGCAGGCTAGAGTCTCGTTCGTTATCGGAATTAACCAGACAAATCGCTCCACCAACTAAGAACGGCCATGCACCACCACCCACCGAATCAAGAAAGAGCTATCAATCTGTCAATCCTTCCGGTGTCCGGGCCTGGTGAGGTTTCCCGTGTTGAGTCAAATTAAGCCGCAGGCTCCACTCCTGGTGGTGCCCTTCCGTCAATTCCTTTAAGTTTCAGCTTTGCAACCATACTTCCCCCGGAACCCAAAAGCTTTGGTTTCCCGGAGGCTGCCCGCCGAGTCATCGGAGGAACTGCGGCGGATCGCTGGCTGGCATCGTTTATGGTTAGAACTAGGGCGGTATCTGATCGCCTTCGAACCTCTAACTTTCGTTCTTGATTAATGAAAACATACTTGGCAAATGCTTTCGCTTCTGTTCGTCTTGCGACGATCCAAGAATTTCACCTCTAACGTCGCAATACGAATGCCCCCGCCTGTCCCTATTAATCATTACCTCGGGTTCCGAAAACCAACAAAATAGAACCGAGGTCCTATTCCATTATTCCATGCACACAGTATTCAGGCGGGCTTGCCTGCTTTAAGCACTCTAATTTGTTCAAAGTAAACGTGCCGGCCCACCGAGACACTCAATAAAGAGCACCCTGGTAGGATTTCAACGGGGTCCGCCTCGGGACGCACGAGCACGCACGAGGCGGTCGCACGCCTTCAGCTCGCCCCACCGGCAGGACGTCCCACGATACATGCCAGTTAAACACCGACGGGCGGTGAACCAACAGCGTGGGACACAAATCCAACTACGAGCTTTTTAACCGCAACAACTTTAATATACGCTATTGGAGCTGGAATTACCGCGGCTGCTGGCACCAGACTTGCCCTCCAATAGATACTCGTTAAAGGATTTAAAGTGTACTCATTCCGATTACGGGGCCTCGGATGAGTCCCGTATCGTTATTTTTCGTCACTACCTCCCCGTGCCGGGAGTGGGTAATTTGCGCGCCTGCTGCCTTCCTTGGATGTGGTAGCCGTTTCTCAGGCTCCCTCTCCGGAATCGAACCCTGATTCCCCGTTACCCGTTACAACCATGGTAGGCGCAGAACCTACCATCGACAGTTGATAAGGCAGACATTTGAAAGATGCGTCGCCGGTACGAGGACCGTGCGATCAGCCCAAAGTTATTCAGAGTCACCAAGGCAAACGGACCGGACGAGCCGACCGATTGGTTTTGATCTAATAAAAGCGTCCCTTCCATCTCTGGTCGGGACTCTGTTTGCATGTATTAGCTCTAGAATTACCACAGTTATCCAAGTAACGTGGGTACGATCTAAGGAACCATAACTGATTTAATGAGCCATTCGCGGTTTCACCTTAATGCGGCTTGTACTGAGACATGCATGGCTTAATCTTTGAGACAAGCATATGACTACTGGCAGGATCAACCAGGGAGCTGCGTCAACTAGAGCTGAGCAGCCGGCCGCCCGGGAGTGTGTCCCGGGGGCCCGCGCGAACACGCAAGCGTCCGCTCAATCATTCTGCAAACAGGAGGAGGCTGAGCTCCCCTGCACAATACACCTCGAAACCCTCTCAGGTCCCGGCGGCGCGCAGCGCCGTCCCAAGTACTTGGTCGGGTTCGAGAGAGGCGCAATCGCCCGGAGTTAGGCGAGTAGACGCTTTCGGTGCGACCACCCGTGCTCCCAACTGAGCTTGCCGCTGCCGACAGAGGCCCGGGAGCGTGCTGTCGTGGCATTGCCGGCGGGAGACAACACGCGCCACCTACGGTGACCGGCAGCTCCAACGCCAGCGCCACAGAAGGACAAAAGCCCCACTTGGGTGCCGAAGCGAACTCTCCCAGCACAGCGCACGCGCCAACACATCCGCACAGCTGCGATACAAACCACCAGCGAGAACCGCTGGGGCGACCGAGCAGCAGACGGCGTCGCGGCGCCGAGCGCCGGGCGGCGGCGCATCCTCAACGCACACAGTCCTCAATCGGACCAGCACACTGAAGATGTCCACCGCGCTTCGCACCGGGCCCGCGAGGACCTACTTTGGCCGCACGGCGCCGCGCGCAGGGTGCGCCGGCGCGCAGCTGCGACGCCTGCCGCGTCCGTCGGCCGGCGCGCCTGCCACTGGCCGCCCCCACCAGCCGGCTGTAGCGCGTGCGCCCACGCACCGCGCGGCCAGCACGCCGGGAGGCGCCCCCTCACCGGCCGGGGACGGTCCCACCCAGCCACCGCCGCGTATCGCTTCACACCCAGATGCCGTTCAGTTTCGTCGGCATGGTGGGTATCGCTGGAACAACCGGTTAGTACCTCAACCTATCGTCGCCATCACCGATTCACCCCTAGCGAGAACAACCGCACCACAACAGGTTACCATTTGTTCATTTGCGTAACTTCACCAGAAAACGCAGGCGTCCATCGCCATTTGCAACTTCAACGATTATTGCATGCCTGTGTCAGGTGTCACGCCACACTACGTCTGCCCACATACACGCAACAAAATGTGCACGCCTAGACAATACGTGGAAGGTGGCCCCCGTACGTATGCGATGTCCATTGCTCGAACGACTGTCAACCGGCCTCTGTAGCATGTCGCAGATATGGAACGCGGTGCACCATGCCATCACGGTGTGTGAGGAGAGACGACTAGGTCCGAATACATCAACAGACAGCTCATGCTGATCGCCATCCACGGCGTCCGTTCCTCCCACACGTCTCTATGGCGTACCACACTGCAATCCAGCTCTCATAGGGAGACGACACGTAGCTGCGTGCACAATATTTGCACTGTATGGTCCGCCGTTTTTGGGCGCAGTCGTTGTGCGGTCACACATGTGCCACGATGTATCATTCAGTACATAAGGACGAATGTGCAGTACAGATTGTGGTTCACGCGTACGACATCAGCGGACAGTTGACACAGGCCGCACCACAACGTAGCCTGAGTACGTCGCATGCGAAGGGCATTGAACATGCAAACTTCTCACCAACCAGCTTGCGAAGGCAGGGGGCAAGGTGGGGACGTGGGGAGGGGCGGCATGTACGTCCTGCTGCCATCCACATTACAGTGTACAGCAGGAGCATGTGGAAAGTGAGCAAGACTTGCAAGGTGTTTAACATGAAGCGATACACAGGGGTGCGGGCAGTGCGAGTAGCGAACTATATTGCGAGGGTTGCGGGTGGGCAACACTACAGTAATTGAACGAGTCGTATAACAATTACAGAGCAGGTTTAGGCGACAACGTGGGTTACGTTAAGGCGACAACATGGGTTAGGTTAAGGCACAACATGGGTTAGGTTAAGGCACAACATGGGTTAGGTTAAGGCACAACATGGGTTAGGTTAAGGCACAACATGGGTTAGGTTAAGGCACAACATGGGTTAGGTTAAGGCACAACATGGGTTAGGTTAAGGCACAACATGGGTTAGGTTAAGGCACAACATGGGTTAGGTTAAGGCACAACATGGGTTAGGTTGAGGCACAACATGGGTTAGGTTAAGGCACAACATGGGTTAGGTTGAGGCACAACATGGGTTAGGTTGAGGCACAACATGGGTTAGGTTGAGGCACAACATGGGTTAGGTTGAGGCACAACATGGGTTAGGTTAAGGTACAACATGGGTTAGGTTAAGGTACAACATGGGTTAGGTTAAGGTACAACATGGGTTAGGTTAAGGTACAACATGGGTTAGGTTAAGGTACAACATGGGTTAGGTTAAGGTACAACATAGGTTAGGTTAAGGTACAACATAGGTTAGGTTAAGGTACAACATAGGTTAGGTTAAGGTACAACATAGGTTAGGTTAAGGTACAACATAGGTTAGGTTAAGGTACAACATAGGTTAGGTTAAGGTACAACATAGGTTAGGTTAGGTTAGGTTAGGTTACACGTTGTTGTACGGAAAGGTGTAGGGGGGGGGGGGCGGGGGCGGCAGGTTCGTTGATAGTGATTATAGTAAGTGAATGCTTGTGACATGATCAGATTTGTCACGTCAGGATGCACCTTTGGCTTATTAGAGGCGGCGCTCCAATTCTATGCTTGTGTGAGACCTGTGTCTTTGACTCATGTCATTGTTTGTGCGCTGTGACAGGAGGTACTATTGTGATGTTGGGTGCACCGTTGTATAGGACATGTGTGGGTGTTGGTGCCTGGTCTGCGCAATGGTGGATGTCGAAAGGCTGGGATATTGTATTTTCCGCACGGACCTCCTGGTCTGGTTGTGATAGTGTGGATTGTGTAATGTGGCGGAGAAGATGCACTGGATGTTGTTCCATGCTGGTGCTTACATATTGTATGTGCGCCTGTTAGAAGCAGAGAGTGGTGCGTGATCAGAGTGTCTGGCTGACGTGTGGTTCCCATTTTGGGCAGACTCTTTCAGCATGTATACGGACAGTTGTGTATATTTGCTGTAGTTTGATGGCTCTGCATTGATTACTAATCAGCGCCGTGTGTACGGGTAATCTGGTTCCAGTCCAAAATGTTCCATCTGTGTACATTAGTGACAAAGACTCCCCCCATGCAGTGGGGCTCGGTCTGTTATAACTCTTCCGCGTAATATATTTGCCCCACGTTTTTGCGACTGCGAGTGCGAGTGCAACGCGCATGGGGACCGACATGCTGATGGCTCGGTATCGGACGCCGTACAGTGAGCAACGCGATCGCGTCTCTCGCTCGTAAGTGGTACAGGTCGCGGCTCATGTATACGGACAGCGGGAATGTCGCATATTGGAAATAACTCTTCATGAAACGCAAGTTATAGGGGTGGATTGCACTTTACGAGTGCGGGAAACGTCCGCCGTTCATCCGCTGGAGGTGCGAGTTTGGCGGTTGGGG
>NW_025727093.1:75000-77500 GCF_021461385.2 Schistocerca piceifrons | reverse complement strand
TGCGCGCGTATTCCCAGCGGCGCCGCTTGCGCTTCTGCAGCGGCGGGGCGGCAGGCGGCCGCTTGGATGATTGGCGCGGCCGCTGTGTCCTGGTGATCGACCTCTCCCCCCTGGACCCGACCGACGCAAGGGCATCCGGGAGCATGCCCAGGATGACATCGGGCGGCGTGCCCCGCCCCAGACCAATGACTCGATCCAGGGCAGAGAAACGCTGGGCGGAAGCAGGTAGCCCCGCCAGATGCTCCCAGATGGCGGCGTCAGTCGGCCCCTCCGGCGGCGGCCCGGTGGTGTCGGCCGCGAAGTCCTCGGCTGCGTCGACGGGCGGCGCAGCGGCCTCGCCCGCGTCAGGCAGCGAGCTCGCTGCTCCACGGCGGGACGCCGGCTCTTCGCCCCGACCGATCTCAAGTGCCTCCATGAATTGGCGGACAAGCTGCTTGTGGGCAGCTTGCCGCCGTCGGCACTTGATTGCCTCAAGCGTTCGGTCGGGGAACATCCTGGTAAGTTCTTGATT
The DNA here is from genome assembly GCF_021461385.2 of Schistocerca piceifrons. NCBI lineage: Eukaryota > Metazoa > Arthropoda > Insecta > Orthoptera > Acrididae > Schistocerca > Schistocerca piceifrons. Next base: position 76,989 of record NW_025727093.1, on the reverse strand, counting down.
TACAAAGAAGAACCGGGCGTCCCTCTCAAGGAACAGTTCGGCCTCTGCCTTGGCGAGCGACAGGACTTCTTCCTCCGTCCACCTCGCGCGATGCCTCTCCGTCACGATCTCAGCGTTGGCGGCCGCAGGGTGTTGGCGGCGGCGATGGACCCCGAGACCGTTCTTCGTGGTAAAAGTGCGGTGGCACTCACTGCAAGCAAAGGGAGCTACACAAACTATCGCATTTTCGTTACGGCCGGTTGGCCGGATAGGTGCTGGGGTCATAGTTACTCCCGCCGTTTACCCGCGCTTGCTTGAATTTCTTCACGTTGACATTCAGAGCACTGGGCAGAAATCACATTGCGTCAACACCCGCTAGGGCCATCGCAATGCTTTGTTTTAATTAGACAGTCGGATTCCCCCAGTCCGTGCCAGTTCTGAGTTGATCGTTGAATGGCGGCCGAAGAGAATCCGCGCACCCGCGCGCCCCCGGAGGAGCACGCTAAGGCGGACGCGGCCTCGCAGCAAGGAAGATCCGTGGGAGGCCAAGGCACGGGACCGAGCTCGGATCCTGCACGCAGGTTGAAGCACCGGGGCGCGAACGCCGCGCAGGCGCGCGCATCCTGCACCGCCGGCCAGCACGAGGCCGACCAACGGCGAGAGCAGACCACGCCCGCGCTAAACGCCCGCACTTACCGGCACCCCTACGGCACTCACCTCGCCCAGGCCCGGCACGTTAGCGCTGACCCACTTCCCGACCAAGCCCGACACGCCCCGATCCTCAGAGCCAATCCTTATCCCGAAGTTACGGATCCAATTTGCCGACTTCCCTTACCTACATTATTCTATCGACTAGAGGCTCTTCACCTTGGAGACCTGCTGCGGATATGGGTACGAACCGGCGCGACACCTCCACGTGGCCCTCTCCCGGATTTTCAAGGTCCGAGGGGAAGATCGGGACACCGCCGCAACTGCGGTGCTCTTCGCGTTCCAAACCCTATCTCCCTGCTAGAGGATTCCAGGGAACTCGAACGCTCATGCAGAAAAGAAAACTCTTCCCCGATCTCCCGACGGCGTCTCCGGGTCCTTTTGGGTTACCCCGACGAGCATCTCTAAAAGAGGGGCCCGACTTGTATCGGTTCCGCTGCCGGGTTCCGGAATAGGAACCGGATTCCCTTTCGCCCAACGGGGGCCAGCACAAAGCGCATCATGCTATGACGGCCCCCATCAACATCGGATTTCTCCTAGGGCTTAGGATCGACTGACTCGTGTGCAACGGCTGTTCACACGAAACCCTTCTCCGCGTCAGCCCTCCAGGGCCTCGCTGGAGTATTTGCTACTACCACCAAGATCTGCACCGACGGCGGCTCCAGGCAGGCTCACGCCCAGACCCTTCTGCGCCCACCGCCGCGACCCTCCTACTCGTCAGGGCTTCGCGGCCGGCCGCAAGGACCGGCCATGACTGCCAGACTGACGGCCGAGTATAGGCACGACGCTTCAGCGCCATCCATTTTCAGGGCTAGTTGCTTCGGCAGGTGAGTTGTTACACACTCCTTAGCGGATTCCGACTTCCATGGCCACCGTCCTGCTGTCTTAAGCAACCAACGCCTTTCATGGTTTCCCATGAGCGTCGATTCGGGCGCCTTAACTCGGCGTTTGGTTCATCCCACAGCGCCAGTTCTGCTTACCAAAAGTGGCCCACTTGGCACTCCGATCCGAGTCGTTTGCTCGCGGCTTCAGCATATCAAGCAAGCCGGAGATCTCACCCATTTAAAGTTTGAGAATAGGTTGAGGTCGTTTCGGCCCCAAGGCCTCTAATCATTCGCTTTACCGGATGAGACTCGTACGAGCACCAGCTATCCTGAGGGAAACTTCGGAGGGAACCAGCTACTAGATGGTTCGATTAGTCTTTCGCCCCTATACCCAGCTCCGACGATCGATTTGCACGTCAGAATCGCTACGGACCTCCATCAGGGTTTCCCCTGACTTCGTCCTGGCCAGGCATAGTTC
>NW_025727093.1:67500-72500 GCF_021461385.2 Schistocerca piceifrons | reverse complement strand
CCGTCAATTCCTTTAAGTTTCAGCTTTGCAACCATACTTCCCCCGGAACCCAAAAGCTTTGGTTTCCCGGAGGCTGCCCGCCGAGTCATCGGAGGAACTGCGGCGGATCGCTGGCTGGCATCGTTTATGGTTAGAACTAGGGCGGTATCTGATCGCCTTCGAACCTCTAACTTTCGTTCTTGATTAATGAAAACATACTTGGCAAATGCTTTCGCTTCTGTTCGTCTTGCGACGATCCAAGAATTTCACCTCTAACGTCGCAATACGAATGCCCCCGCCTGTCCCTATTAATCATTACCTCGGGTTCCGAAAACCAACAAAATAGAACCGAGGTCCTATTCCATTATTCCATGCACACAGTATTCAGGCGGGCTTGCCTGCTTTAAGCACTCTAATTTGTTCAAAGTAAACGTGCCGGCCCACCGAGACACTCAATAAAGAGCACCCTGGTAGGATTTCAACGGGGTCCGCCTCGGGACGCACGAGCACGCACGAGGCGGTCGCACGCCTTCAGCTCGCCCCACCGGCAGGACGTCCCACGATACATGCCAGTTAAACACCGACGGGCGGTGAACCAACAGCGTGGGACACAAATCCAACTACGAGCTTTTTAACCGCAACAACTTTAATATACGCTATTGGAGCTGGAATTACCGCGGCTGCTGGCACCAGACTTGCCCTCCAATAGATACTCGTTAAAGGATTTAAAGTGTACTCATTCCGATTACGGGGCCTCGGATGAGTCCCGTATCGTTATTTTTCGTCACTACCTCCCCGTGCCGGGAGTGGGTAATTTGCGCGCCTGCTGCCTTCCTTGGATGTGGTAGCCGTTTCTCAGGCTCCCTCTCCGGAATCGAACCCTGATTCCCCGTTACCCGTTACAACCATGGTAGGCGCAGAACCTACCATCGACAGTTGATAAGGCAGACATTTGAAAGATGCGTCGCCGGTACGAGGACCGTGCGATCAGCCCAAAGTTATTCAGAGTCACCAAGGCAAACGGACCGGACGAGCCGACCGATTGGTTTTGATCTAATAAAAGCGTCCCTTCCATCTCTGGTCGGGACTCTGTTTGCATGTATTAGCTCTAGAATTACCACAGTTATCCAAGTAACGTGGGTACGATCTAAGGAACCATAACTGATTTAATGAGCCATTCGCGGTTTCACCTTAATGCGGCTTGTACTGAGACATGCATGGCTTAATCTTTGAGACAAGCATATGACTACTGGCAGGATCAACCAGGGAGCTGCGTCAACTAGAGCTGAGCAGCCGGCCGCCCGGGAGTGTGTCCCGGGGGCCCGCGCGAACACGCAAGCGTCCGCTCAATCATTCTGCAAACAGGAGGAGGCTGAGCTCCCCTGCACAATACACCTCGAAACCCTCTCAGGTCCCGGCGGCGCGCAGCGCCGTCCCAAGTACTTGGTCGGGTTCGAGAGAGGCGCAATCGCCCGGAGTTAGGCGAGTAGACGCTTTCGGTGCGACCACCCGTGCTCCCAACTGAGCTTGCCGCTGCCGACAGAGGCCCGGGAGCGTGCTGTCGTGGCATTGCCGGCGGGAGACAACACGCGCCACCTACGGTGACCGGCAGCTCCAACGCCAGCGCCACAGAAGGACAAAAGCCCCACTTGGGTGCCGAAGCGAACTCTCCCAGCACAGCGCACGCGCCAACACATCCGCACAGCTGCGATACAAACCACCAGCGAGAACCGCTGGGGCGACCGAGCAGCAGACGGCGTCGCGGCGCCGAGCGCCGGGCGGCGGCGCATCCTCAACGCACACAGTCCTCAATCGGACCAGCACACTGAAGATGTCCACCGCGCTTCGCACCGGGCCCGCGAGGACCTACTTTGGCCGCACGGCGCCGCGCGCAGGGTGCGCCGGCGCGCAGCTGCGACGCCTGCCGCGTCCGTCGGCCGGCGCGCCTGCCACTGGCCGCCCCCACCAGCCGGCTGTAGCGCGTGCGCCCACGCACCGCGCGGCCAGCACGCCGGGAGGCGCCCCCTCACCGGCCGGGGACGGTCCCACCCAGCCACCGCCGCGTATCGCTTCACACCCAGATGCCGTTCAGTTTCGTCGGCATGGTGGGTATCGCTGGAACAACCGGTTAGTACCTCAACCTATCGTCGCCATCACCGATTCACCCCTAGCGAGAACAACCGCACCACAACAGGTTACCATTTGTTCATTTGCGTAACTTCACCAGAAAACGCAGGCGTCCATCGCCATTTGCAACTTCAACGATTATTGCATGCCTGTGTCAGGTGTCACGCCACACTACGTCTGCCCACATACACGCAACAAAATGTGCACGCCTAGACAATACGTGGAAGGTGGCCCCCGTACGTATGCGATGTCCATTGCTCGAACGACTGTCAACCGGCCTCTGTAGCATGTCGCAGATATGGAACGCGGTGCACCATGCCATCACGGTGTGTGAGGAGAGACGACTAGGTCCGAATACATCAACAGACAGCTCATGCTGATCGCCATCCACGGCGTCCGTTCCTCCCACACGTCTCTATGGCGTACCACACTGCAATCCAGCTCTCATAGGGAGACGACACGTAGCTGCGTGCACAATATTTGCACTGTATGGTCCGCCGTTTTTGGGCGCAGTCGTTGTGCGGTCACACATGTGCCACGATGTATCATTCAGTACATAAGGACGAATGTGCAGTACAGATTGTGGTTCACGCGTACGACATCAGCGGACAGTTGACACAGGCCGCACCACAACGTAGCCTGAGTACGTCGCATGCGAAGGGCATTGAACATGCAAACTTCTCACCAACCAGCTTGCGAAGGCAGGGGGCAAGGTGGGGACGTGGGGAGGGGCGGCATGTACGTCCTGCTGCCATCCACATTACAGTGTACAGCAGGAGCATGTGGAAAGTGAGCAAGACTTGCAAGGTGTTTAACATGAAGCGATACACAGGGGTGCGGGCAGTGCGAGTAGCGAACTATATTGCGAGGGTTGCGGGTGGGCAACACTACAGTAATTGAACGAGTCGTATAACAATTACAGAGCAGGTTTAGGCGACAACGTGGGTTACGTTAAGGCGACAACATGGGTTAGGTTAAGGCACAACATGGGTTAGGTTAAGGCACAACATGGGTTAGGTTAAGGCACAACATGGGTTAGGTTAAGGCACAACATGGGTTAGGTTAAGGCACAACATGGGTTAGGTTAAGGCACAACATGGGTTAGGTTAAGGCACAACATGGGTTAGGTTAAGGCACAACATGGGTTAGGTTAAGGCACAACATGGGTTAGGTTGAGGCACAACATGGGTTAGGTTAAGGCACAACATGGGTTAGGTTGAGGCACAACATGGGTTAGGTTGAGGCACAACATGGGTTAGGTTGAGGCACAACATGGGTTAGGTTGAGGCACAACATGGGTTAGGTTAAGGTACAACATGGGTTAGGTTAAGGTACAACATGGGTTAGGTTAAGGTACAACATGGGTTAGGTTAAGGTACAACATGGGTTAGGTTAAGGTACAACATGGGTTAGGTTAAGGTACAACATAGGTTAGGTTAAGGTACAACATAGGTTAGGTTAAGGTACAACATAGGTTAGGTTAAGGTACAACATAGGTTAGGTTAAGGTACAACATAGGTTAGGTTAAGGTACAACATAGGTTAGGTTAAGGTACAACATAGGTTAGGTTAGGTTAGGTTAGGTTACACGTTGTTGTACGGAAAGGTGTAGGGGGGGGGGGGGGGGCGGGGGCGGCAGGTTCGTTGATAGTGATTATAGTAAGTGAATGCTTGTGACATGATCAGATTTGTCACGTCAGGATGCACCTTTGGCTTATTAGAGGCGGCGCTCCAATTCTATGCTTGTGTGAGACCTGTGTCTTTGACTCATGTCATTGTTTGTGCGCTGTGACAGGAGGTACTATTGTGATGTTGGGTGCACCGTTGTATAGGACATGTGTGGGTGTTGGTGCCTGGTCTGCGCAATGGTGGATGTCGAAAGGCTGGGATATTGTATTTTCCGCACGGACCTCCTGGTCTGGTTGTGATAGTGTGGATTGTGTAATGTGGCGGAGAAGATGCACTGGATGTTGTTCCATGCTGGTGCTTACATATTGTATGTGCGCCTGTTAGAAGCAGAGAGTGGTGCGTGATCAGAGTGTCTGGCTGACGTGTGGTTCCCATTTTGGGCAGACTCTTTCAGCATGTATACGGACAGTTGTGTATATTTGCTGTAGTTTGATGGCTCTGCATTGATTACTAATCAGCGCCGTGTGTACGGGTAATCTGGTTCCAGTCCAAAATGTTCCATCTGTGTACATTAGTGACAAAGACTCCCCCCATGCAGTGGGGCTCGGTCTGTTATAACTCTTCCGCGTAATATATTTGCCCCACGTTTTTGCGACTGCGAGTGCGAGTGCAACGCGCATGGGGACCGACATGCTGATGGCTCGGTATCGGACGCCGTACAGTGAGCAACGCGATCGCGTCTCTCGCTCGTAAGTGGTACAGGTCGCGGCTCATGTATACGGACAGCGGGAATGTCGCATATTGGAAATAACTCTTCATGAAACGCAAGTTATAGGGGTGGATTGCACTTTACGAGTGCGGGAAACGTCCGCCGTTCATCCGCTGGAGGTGCGAGTTTGGCGGTTGGGGTGGTGCACGAACGGGTGCGGGTGGCGTCATTGCCGGTCCACGGCTTCGTGCGGCAGAGCCACTGGAGATTGGGTGCTATGGTCGACAGAGGCTGCAGCCTTTGTGGGTGGCGTCGAAAGGCGGCCACTGTGGCGCCATCGCTGTCTTAGTCGGCTTGGCGTCTCATAGATGGCGGTAGCGTCGTTGCAGGAGGTCATGTTGCGGGAGACCTACAGATGGCGGTATGTTTTGTGGTGCGGACGTAGTGTTGTCAGATGCGCATAGATGGCGGTATTGCATGTGGTGTCGCCCTATTTTCATAGATGGCGATACTGTTTTGCCGGCATGGGTGGCGTAGTTCCGTCGGATCCCTGTAGG
>NW_025727093.1:57500-60000 GCF_021461385.2 Schistocerca piceifrons | reverse complement strand
CTAGAGCTGAGCAGCCGGCCGCCCGGGAGTGTGTCCCGGGGGCCCGCGCGAACACGCAAGCGTCCGCTCAATCATTCTGCAAACAGGAGGAGGCTGAGCTCCCCTGCACAATACACCTCGAAACCCTCTCAGGTCCCGGCGGCGCGCAGCGCCGTCCCAAGTACTTGGTCGGGTTCGAGAGAGGCGCAATCGCCCGGAGTTAGGCGAGTAGACGCTTTCGGTGCGACCACCCGTGCTCCCAACTGAGCTTGCCGCTGCCGACAGAGGCCCGGGAGCGTGCTGTCGTGGCATTGCCGGCGGGAGACAACACGCGCCACCTACGGTGACCGGCAGCTCCAACGCCAGCGCCACAGAAGGACAAAAGCCCCACTTGGGTGCCGAAGCGAACTCTCCCAGCACAGCGCACGCGCCAACACATCCGCACAGCTGCGATACAAACCACCAGCGAGAACCGCTGGGGCGACCGAGCAGCAGACGGCGTCGCGGCGCCGAGCGCCGGGCGGCGGCGCATCCTCAACGCACACAGTCCTCAATCGGACCAGCACACTGAAGATGTCCACCGCGCTTCGCACCGGGCCCGCGAGGACCTACTTTGGCCGCACGGCGCCGCGCGCAGGGTGCGCCGGCGCGCAGCTGCGACGCCTGCCGCGTCCGTCGGCCGGCGCGCCTGCCACTGGCCGCCCCCACCAGCCGGCTGTAGCGCGTGCGCCCACGCACCGCGCGGCCAGCACGCCGGGAGGCGCCCCCTCACCGGCCGGGGACGGTCCCACCCAGCCACCGCCGCGTATCGCTTCACACCCAGATGCCGTTCAGTTTCGTCGGCATGGTGGGTATCGCTGGAACAACCGGTTAGTACCTCAACCTATCGTCGCCATCACCGATTCACCCCTAGCGAGAACAACCGCACCACAACAGGTTACCATTTGTTCATTTGCGTAACTTCACCAGAAAACGCAGGCGTCCATCGCCATTTGCAACTTCAACGATTATTGCATGCCTGTGTCAGGTGTCACGCCACACTACGTCTGCCCACATACACGCAACAAAATGTGCACGCCTAGACAATACGTGGAAGGTGGCCCCCGTACGTATGCGATGTCCATTGCTCGAACGACTGTCAACCGGCCTCTGTAGCATGTCGCAGATATGGAACGCGGTGCACCATGCCATCACGGTGTGTGAGGAGAGACGACTAGGTCCGAATACATCAACAGACAGCTCATGCTGATCGCCATCCACGGCGTCCGTTCCTCCCACACGTCTCTATGGCGTACCACACTGCAATCCAGCTCTCATAGGGAGACGACACGTAGCTGCGTGCACAATATTTGCACTGTATGGTCCGCCGTTTTTGGGCGCAGTCGTTGTGCGGTCACACATGTGCCACGATGTATCATTCAGTACATAAGGACGAATGTGCAGTACAGATTGTGGTTCACGCGTACGACATCAGCGGACAGTTGACACAGGCCGCACCACAACGTAGCCTGAGTACGTCGCATGCGAAGGGCATTGAACATGCAAACTTCTCACCAACCAGCTTGCGAAGGCAGGGGGCAAGGTGGGGACGTGGGGAGGGGCGGCATGTACGTCCTGCTGCCATCCACATTACAGTGTACAGCAGGAGCATGTGGAAAGTGAGCAAGACTTGCAAGGTGTTTAACATGAAGCGATACACAGGGGTGCGGGCAGTGCGAGTAGCGAACTATATTGCGAGGGTTGCGGGTGGGCAACACTACAGTAATTGAACGAGTCGTATAACAATTACAGAGCAGGTTTAGGCGACAACGTGGGTTACGTTAAGGCGACAACATGGGTTAGGTTAAGGCACAACATGGGTTAGGTTAAGGCACAACATGGGTTAGGTTAAGGCACAACATGGGTTAGGTTAAGGCACAACATGGGTTAGGTTAAGGCACAACATGGGTTAGGTTAAGGCACAACATGGGTTAGGTTAAGGCACAACATGGGTTAGGTTAAGGCACAACATGGGTTAGGTTAAGGCACAACATGGGTTAGGTTGAGGCACAACATGGGTTAGGTTAAGGCACAACATGGGTTAGGTTGAGGCACAACATGGGTTAGGTTGAGGCACAACATGGGTTAGGTTGAGGCACAACATGGGTTAGGTTGAGGCACAACATGGGTTAGGTTGAGGTACAACATGGGTTAGGTTAAGGTACAACATGGGTTAGGTTAAGGTACAACATGGGTTAGGTTAAGGTACAACATGGGTTAGGTTAAGGTACAACATGGGTTAGGTTAAGGTACAACATAGGTTAGGTTAAGGTACAACATAGGTTAGGTTAAGGTACAACATAGGTTAGGTTAAGGTACAACATAGGTTAGGTTAAGGTACAACATAGGTTAGGTTAAGGTACAACATAGGTTAGGTTAAGGTACAACATAGGTTAGGTTAGGTTAGGTTAGGTTACACGTTGTTGTACGGAAAGGTGTAGGGGGGGGGGGGGGGGGGGCGGGGGCGGCAGGTTCGTTGATA
>NW_025727093.1:50000-52500 GCF_021461385.2 Schistocerca piceifrons | reverse complement strand
ATCTGCGTAGGCCACTTTATCCCACTGGTCACCGTCTTTCTGTTGTACCACTTCGTCAAATACTAGGTTCCAGAGAAAGGGGCCACAGATAGAACCCTGTGGGCAGCCCTTTGTGATGGTTTTTGTAACTGACCCAGAGTTACTGTAGACAGTAGCCTTCCTGTTGTTAAAGTAGTTTTCTACTAGGTGGTACATGTTTTGGGGACATCGCATTGCTCTAAGCCGCCTCATTACACTTGGCCACCACAAATTATCGAAGGCGCCTGCTATGTCCACAAAAATGACAACAACATATTTTTCGTCACAGTTTGCACTGGAGACAACCTGTCTGATTGCCATTTCTGTGGATACACCCTTTCTGAAACCAAATTGGTTTGTTGCCTTCAGTCCTGAGTCTTCATACCTTTTATCCAGTCTGGTCACTATTAGCCTTTCTAATACTTTGCCGAGGATAGGGAGCAGGCAGATAGGTCGATATGATTTCACCTCATCCCTAGGCTTTGTGTTAGACTTAAGTAATATGCAGACGTTTCCGATTTTCCAGTTGTCTGGGAAAGTGGACTCTCTGAGGCAGCTGTTGTAGGTGTCAATGAGGAGTGCAGGATTGTGTTCCCATACCCGCTTTACCATCGCATCATCTATGCAATCTGGTCCTGTAGCTTTGTGTGGTTTGCATGCCTTCACTGCAGCCTCTATCTCTTGTACTGAGAAGTCTGGCTCATTTTCTTCGTTGTGGTACGCTATATTTTGCTCCTTCACAGCTGATTGCTGTGTTGTGTCCTGCTCTGTGTCGTCATCCGGTAGTAAGTTATTCAACAGTTCTTTCACTGTTTCCTGCCAGGTCATGGTAGGGCCCCGTCCAGCCACTTTTACATTGCTGAGGACAGTTTCGGTGCCATATTTAGGACGAAGGATTCTATTAGTCAGCTTCCAAGGGTCATTGCCATTGCAGTCTTTTACCCATTTTTTCCATGTATCTGTCTTTGCTCTCGTAATTTCCTTGTTGTATTTATTTTTGGTGCTTCTGTAGGTTGCCTTTGCTACCAGTATTTCTGTCTCACGATTTGCACGCCGTGCATTCTGGAGCCGGTGTCGAGCTGCAATTGTGTCCTGCCGCATTTTTGTCAGTGTTTCATTCCACCAAGGTACAGCATTTTTCAGCAGTGTTTTTCTTCTCATTGCCTTCTTGCAGCTCTCTAGTATTGCTGTCTGTAGGAGGTCTACTTTATGATTTACATTTGTTCCTGCTGTGTCTCGCCAGTTCTCCACTCTGGTGGTCAGCTGGCGGTCAAAAACTTGCCATTTTGCAAAGGTGGTGTTGTATCTAAGTAGCTCTTCTGTGACCCTCTCCCTTTGTTGTTTTGAGATCTCAAACGTAATTGCCCTGTGGTCACTTGAGGTCCATTCCTCTTGAATCGTCCATCTAGAGACCATCCTTGACATGCTTGCTGAGCAAAGTGTTACGTCGATGTTATTTTCCCCAGCTGGCCCACTGAAAGTTGTTAGTGGTGAATCTCGATTTAATACAGTTAAGCCATGTTGGAAGATGAGATCCTCTAGTTTTCTTCCTGCTTCATCTGTGTCCCGGCTGTGCCATAGTGGTGACATGGCATTCGCATCCATTGCAATTATGATGGCCTTTCCATGTATTTCGCGGATGATGGTATCCAGTCGATGTAAATATTCGTCAATTGGGGTATGGAACTGGCAGTACAGGCTTATTATGTATATTTCTCCAAAGTCGCCAGTTACTGCAGCTACAGCGGTATGAGCATCACAAAGGGAGGTTATCTGCAGAATGGTCAAATTTGTGTTTCGTATTCCTATCGCTGCTTTCGGTACTCCATGGTTGCTGCTGTATACTAGGCGGAAACCTGCAGGATATCCTCTAATTTTATTGTCCGTTACATAGGGCTCTTGGATAAGAACAATATCAAGGTTTTCCTCTTCCATCTTAAGTGATGCTTGACTAGGCACTACTTTGGATCTCTGCCCATTTATTTGGAGAATCTTGAGGGTGCTGGACTTTGTGTTCACCTCATCTAACTGTCGACCTGGGGACTGTGGCGTAGAAGTGTTACTGGCCATATTCAGTTCTTAGTTCTTCTTTCGCCATGAATCTGACATATTCCGGGCAGTTTTTGTCCATTATTGAGTGGTCATGTGGTTTCTTCCAGTGCTTACAGTTTGCACACTGTGGTGCCTTGTTCTTATTACTGCATTCCTTAATGCTATGTCCTGGTGCTGCGCAGTGCCCACAGATTGTTTCAGCACTTCTGCAAGTTTGTGTTGTGTGCCCAAAACCATGGCATTTGTAGCACCTGGTCGCCTTGCTAAATTTCTGTAGCCGGTGAGAGGTACAGTTTATGTATGCTCGTCCTTGTGCCATCAGGTGATGCCAAAACTTTGCTTCCATTTCCAGGACGACGTTTACGGTATCTGTGTTCCTTGGACCTGTTTTAAATAGTGCTCTTATTCCTGTCTCAGCACCCTCCTTTGT
>NW_025727093.1:40000-42500 GCF_021461385.2 Schistocerca piceifrons | reverse complement strand
ACCAGCACACTGAAGATGTCCACCGCGCTTCGCACCGGGCCCGCGAGGACCTACTTTGGCCGCACGGCGCCGCGCGCAGGGTGCGCCGGCGCGCAGCTGCGACGCCTGCCGCGTCCGTCGGCCGGCGCGCCTGCCACTGGCCGCCCCCACCAGCCGGCTGTAGCGCGTGCGCCCACGCACCGCGCGGCCAGCACGCCGGGAGGCGCCCCCTCACCGGCCGGGGACGGTCCCACCCAGCCACCGCCGCGTATCGCTTCACACCCAGATGCCGTTCAGTTTCGTCGGCATGGTGGGTATCGCTGGAACAACCGGTTAGTACCTCAACCTATCGTCGCCATCACCGATTCACCCCTAGCGAGAACAACCGCACCACAACAGGTTACCATTTGTTCATTTGCGTAACTTCACCAGAAAACGCAGGCGTCCATCGCCATTTGCAACTTCAACGATTATTGCATGCCTGTGTCAGGTGTCACGCCACACTACGTCTGCCCACATACACGCAACAAAATGTGCACGCCTAGACAATACGTGGAAGGTGGCCCCCGTACGTATGCGATGTCCATTGCTCGAACGACTGTCAACCGGCCTCTGTAGCATGTCGCAGATATGGAACGCGGTGCACCATGCCATCACGGTGTGTGAGGAGAGACGACTAGGTCCGAATACATCAACAGACAGCTCATGCTGATCGCCATCCACGGCGTCCGTTCCTCCCACACGTCTCTATGGCGTACCACACTGCAATCCAGCTCTCATAGGGAGACGACACGTAGCTGCGTGCACAATATTTGCACTGTATGGTCCGCCGTTTTTGGGCGCAGTCGTTGTGCGGTCACACATGTGCCACGATGTATCATTCAGTACATAAGGACGAATGTGCAGTACAGATTGTGGTTCACGCGTACGACATCAGCGGACAGTTGACACAGGCCGCACCACAACGTAGCCTGAGTACGTCGCATGCGAAGGGCATTGAACATGCAAACTTCTCACCAACCAGCTTGCGAAGGCAGGGGGCAAGGTGGGGACGTGGGGAGGGGCGGCATGTACGTCCTGCTGCCATCCACATTACAGTGTACAGCAGGAGCATGTGGAAAGTGAGCAAGACTTGCAAGGTGTTTAACATGAAGCGATACACAGGGGTGCGGGCAGTGCGAGTAGCGAACTATATTGCGAGGGTTGCGGGTGGGCAACACTACAGTAATTGAACGAGTCGTATAACAATTACAGAGCAGGTTTAGGCGACAACGTGGGTTACGTTAAGGCGACAACATGGGTTAGGTTAAGGCACAACATGGGTTAGGTTAAGGCACAACATGGGTTAGGTTAAGGCACAACATGGGTTAGGTTAAGGCACAACATGGGTTAGGTTAAGGCACAACATGGGTTAGGTTAAGGCACAACATGGGTTAGGTTAAGGCACAACATGGGTTAGGTTAAGGCACAACATGGGTTAGGTTAAGGCACAACATGGGTTAGGTTGAGGCACAACATGGGTTAGGTTAAGGCACAACATGGGTTAGGTTGAGGCACAACATGGGTTAGGTTGAGGCACAACATGGGTTAGGTTGAGGCACAACATGGGTTAGGTTGAGGCACAACATGGGTTAGGTTAAGGTACAACATGGGTTAGGTTAAGGTACAACATGGGTTAGGTTAAGGTACAACATGGGTTAGGTTAAGGTACAACATGGGTTAGGTTAAGGTACAACATGGGTTAGGTTAAGGTACAACATAGGTTAGGTTAAGGTACAACATAGGTTAGGTTAAGGTACAACATAGGTTAGGTTAAGGTACAACATAGGTTAGGTTAAGGTACAACATAGGTTAGGTTAAGGTACAACATAGGTTAGGTTAAGGTACAACATAGGTTAGGTTAGGTTAGGTTAGGTTACACGTTGTTGTACGGAAAGGTGTAGGGGGGGGGGGGGCGGGGGCGGCAGGTTCGTTGATAGTGATTATAGTAAGTGAATGCTTGTGACATGATCAGATTTGTCACGTCAGGATGCACCTTTGGCTTATTAGAGGCGGCGCTCCAATTCTATGCTTGTGTGAGACCTGTGTCTTTGACTCATGTCATTGTTTGTGCGCTGTGACAGGAGGTACTATTGTGATGTTGGGTGCACCGTTGTATAGGACATGTGTGGGTGTTGGTGCCTGGTCTGCGCAATGGTGGATGTCGAAAGGCTGGGATATTGTATTTTCCGCACGGACCTCCTGGTCTGGTTGTGATAGTGTGGATTGTGTAATGTGGCGGAGAAGATGCACTGGATGTTGTTCCATGCTGGTGCTTACATATTGTATGTGCGCCTGTTAGAAGCAGAGAGTGGTGCGTGATCAGAGTGTCTGGCTGACGTGTGGTTCCCATTTTGGGCAGACTCTTTCAGCATGTATACGGACAGTTGTGTATATTTGCTGTAGTTTGATGGCTCTGCATTGATTACTAATCAGCGCCGTGTGTACGGGTAATCTGGTTCCAGTCCAAAATGTTCCATCT
>NW_025727093.1:30000-32500 GCF_021461385.2 Schistocerca piceifrons | reverse complement strand
AACACCGACGGGCGGTGAACCAACAGCGTGGGACACAAATCCAACTACGAGCTTTTTAACCGCAACAACTTTAATATACGCTATTGGAGCTGGAATTACCGCGGCTGCTGGCACCAGACTTGCCCTCCAATAGATACTCGTTAAAGGATTTAAAGTGTACTCATTCCGATTACGGGGCCTCGGATGAGTCCCGTATCGTTATTTTTCGTCACTACCTCCCCGTGCCGGGAGTGGGTAATTTGCGCGCCTGCTGCCTTCCTTGGATGTGGTAGCCGTTTCTCAGGCTCCCTCTCCGGAATCGAACCCTGATTCCCCGTTACCCGTTACAACCATGGTAGGCGCAGAACCTACCATCGACAGTTGATAAGGCAGACATTTGAAAGATGCGTCGCCGGTACGAGGACCGTGCGATCAGCCCAAAGTTATTCAGAGTCACCAAGGCAAACGGACCGGACGAGCCGACCGATTGGTTTTGATCTAATAAAAGCGTCCCTTCCATCTCTGGTCGGGACTCTGTTTGCATGTATTAGCTCTAGAATTACCACAGTTATCCAAGTAACGTGGGTACGATCTAAGGAACCATAACTGATTTAATGAGCCATTCGCGGTTTCACCTTAATGCGGCTTGTACTGAGACATGCATGGCTTAATCTTTGAGACAAGCATATGACTACTGGCAGGATCAACCAGGGAGCTGCGTCAACTAGAGCTGAGCAGCCGGCCGCCCGGGAGTGTGTCCCGGGGGCCCGCGCGAACACGCAAGCGTCCGCTCAATCATTCTGCAAACAGGAGGAGGCTGAGCTCCCCTGCACAATACACCTCGAAACCCTCTCAGGTCCCGGCGGCGCGCAGCGCCGTCCCAAGTACTTGGTCGGGTTCGAGAGAGGCGCAATCGCCCGGAGTTAGGCGAGTAGACGCTTTCGGTGCGACCACCCGTGCTCCCAACTGAGCTTGCCGCTGCCGACAGAGGCCCGGGAGCGTGCTGTCGTGGCATTGCCGGCGGGAGACAACACGCGCCACCTACGGTGACCGGCAGCTCCAACGCCAGCGCCACAGAAGGACAAAAGCCCCACTTGGGTGCCGAAGCGAACTCTCCCAGCACAGCGCACGCGCCAACACATCCGCACAGCTGCGATACAAACCACCAGCGAGAACCGCTGGGGCGACCGAGCAGCAGACGGCGTCGCGGCGCCGAGCGCCGGGCGGCGGCGCATCCTCAACGCACACAGTCCTCAATCGGACCAGCACACTGAAGATGTCCACCGCGCTTCGCACCGGGCCCGCGAGGACCTACTTTGGCCGCACGGCGCCGCGCGCAGGGTGCGCCGGCGCGCAGCTGCGACGCCTGCCGCGTCCGTCGGCCGGCGCGCCTGCCACTGGCCGCCCCCACCAGCCGGCTGTAGCGCGTGCGCCCACGCACCGCGCGGCCAGCACGCCGGGAGGCGCCCCCTCACCGGCCGGGGACGGTCCCACCCAGCCACCGCCGCGTATCGCTTCACACCCAGATGCCGTTCAGTTTCGTCGGCATGGTGGGTATCGCTGGAACAACCGGTTAGTACCTCAACCTATCGTCGCCATCACCGATTCACCCCTAGCGAGAACAACCGCACCACAACAGGTTACCATTTGTTCATTTGCGTAACTTCACCAGAAAACGCAGGCGTCCATCGCCATTTGCAACTTCAACGATTATTGCATGCCTGTGTCAGGTGTCACGCCACACTACGTCTGCCCACATACACGCAACAAAATGTGCACGCCTAGACAATACGTGGAAGGTGGCCCCCGTACGTATGCGATGTCCATTGCTCGAACGACTGTCAACCGGCCTCTGTAGCATGTCGCAGATATGGAACGCGGTGCACCATGCCATCACGGTGTGTGAGGAGAGACGACTAGGTCCGAATACATCAACAGACAGCTCATGCTGATCGCCATCCACGGCGTCCGTTCCTCCCACACGTCTCTATGGCGTACCACACTGCAATCCAGCTCTCATAGGGAGACGACACGTAGCTGCGTGCACAATATTTGCACTGTATGGTCCGCCGTTTTTGGGCGCAGTCGTTGTGCGGTCACACATGTGCCACGATGTATCATTCAGTACATAAGGACGAATGTGCAGTACAGATTGTGGTTCACGCGTACGACATCAGCGGACAGTTGACACAGGCCGCACCACAACGTAGCCTGAGTACGTCGCATGCGAAGGGCATTGAACATGCAAACTTCTCACCAACCAGCTTGCGAAGGCAGGGGGCAAGGTGGGGACGTGGGGAGGGGCGGCATGTACGTCCTGCTGCCATCCACATTACAGTGTACAGCAGGAGCATGTGGAAAGTGAGCAAGACTTGCAAGGTGTTTAACATGAAGCGATACACAGGGGTGCGGGCAGTGCGAGTAGCGAACTATATTGCGAGGGTTGCGGGTGGGCAACACTACAGTAATTGAACGAGTCGTATAACAATTACAGAGCAGGTTTAGGCGACAACGTGGGTTA
>NW_025727093.1:22500-25000 GCF_021461385.2 Schistocerca piceifrons | reverse complement strand
TGGCCCTCCCACATAAGATGCCGCTCCAGCGCCTCAATCTCACGCTGCACCTCGTCCCGGCCTGCACCGTCGGCGGCTGGCCCAATCCTCTTCAGCGCCAGGAGACGGGACCGGCGAAGTGTTGGCCCCATCCATCGGCATGATGGGATGCCGAGGCCTCCCTGGGCTACAGGAGCGTGGAAGTAGCCCAGGGGAGTGTCCGCCGGAAGGCGGAACCATCTCCTGACGGCGGCACGGATGGTCACATCTGCCGCTTTCAACGCACCCACTCGGGTGCGGCTGAGGGCCAGCCCATGGTACAGGCCAGGCAGAAGTACGGTGGTGAGGGCGTGGAGGCGCTGTTGCGGCTTGAGCGGAGCTCGGGAGATGACGTCCAGCTGCTCCACCAGGTGGCGTCGTGGGTTGAAAACGCAGCGACCCGCGGTGGAGAATTGCAGTCCCAGGTACCGGAAGGTTTCACCCACACGTAGGGCGGGCACGGTGGCGTTGCCCGCTTTGAAGGTAACGTCGGCGTCGACCTTCACCTTCTTGTCGCGCCCAGACGCGACTAAGGCGAGGGTGAAACACTTCCGGGCGTTGATCTGCAGCCCCAGATGGGCGAGGGCTGCGACGGCTGCGTCGATGAGGGACTGCAATCCCCTCGCGGTCGATGCAAAAAGCAGGACGTCATCTGCGAAGGCCGCAGCGTTAACTCTGCGACCAAGGATCCGAGCTCCGATGTGGGAGGGAAGTTGACTCAAAACATAGTCCACCGCAAAATTGAAAAGGAGGGGGGAGAGGGGGTCACCCTGACGCACACCCCTAGCCGGCTGCAGGGGCACGCCCACGTCGGCGCCGCCCGCTATCACTGTCGTGCTACCCTCGTAACACCTTTCGACGTACTCAATAAAGCAATCCGGCAGGCCATGAGCCCTCAGCACGGGGCGGAGGGCAGCATGGTCCACCGAATCGAACGCTTTAGAGACGTCGATCGATGCCACAAAGACAGAGCGACAGGAGCGGACTGCGTCGGTGAGAGCAGTGTCCAAGATGAAGGTGTTTTCCAACATCCCATCCCGGGGGATGAATGCCCGCTGACGTTCGTCCACAGCACATGCACGCATCAGGCGTGACGCGAGAACCTTGTGAAAGGTCCGCGCCAACACCGAGCAGACCGTAATGGGGCGAAAGTCAGCGGGGGATGTTGGTGCAGCCGTTTTGGGGAGAAGTGACGTCCGGGCGCGAAGCAGACGCTCGGGGAGGGCGCGGGCCAGGAGGAAGAGGTTCAAGAGTTTCACCAGGACTTCATGCGGCAGGCGCCGCAGCTCCGCTGGAGTCAGGCCGTCCGGCCCGGCTGCCGATCCCCTGGGCGGCAAGGCAGCAGCGACCTCCTCACGTGTGACCGGCCCCCATAGGCACTCAGGAGCGACAGGCTCCGAGTGCGGGAGAAGGCGGTCACGGATGAAGCCGGCGGTGGAGATCGGCTTCTTCGTGAAGAGGTCCGCCCAGAAGTCCAGCAGACCGGGGATGTCGGGTGGCGGCTGCAGCAGGGTGCCGCCCCAGTCAAACTCCCCGCCTGGCAGTGTCCTCGAATCGGATCACGCGAGGGAGTAAACTGCGCCGCACACGCGGACGCGCCGACGCACACGGGACGCACGGCACGCGCAGGCTTGCACCCACACTCCCGCCGTTTACCCGCGCTTGCTTGAATTTCTTCACGTTGACATTCAGAGCACTGGGCAGAAATCACATTGCGTCAACACCCGCTAGGGCCATCGCAATGCTTTGTTTTAATTAGACAGTCGGATTCCCCCAGTCCGTGCCAGTTCTGAGTTGATCGTTGAATGGCGGCCGAAGAGAATCCGCGCACCCGCGCGCCCCCGGAGGAGCACGCTAAGGCGGACGCGGCCTCGCAGCAAGGAAGATCCGTGGGAGGCCAAGGCACGGGACCGAGCTCGGATCCTGCACGCAGGTTGAAGCACCGGGGCGCGAACGCCGCGCAGGCGCGCGCATCCTGCACCGCCGGCCAGCACGAGGCCGACCAACGGCGAGAGCAGACCACGCCCGCGCTAAACGCCCGCACTTACCGGCACCCCTACGGCACTCACCTCGCCCAGGCCCGGCACGTTAGCGCTGACCCACTTCCCGACCAAGCCCGACACGCCCCGATCCTCAGAGCCAATCCTTATCCCGAAGTTACGGATCCAATTTGCCGACTTCCCTTACCTACATTATTCTATCGACTAGAGGCTCTTCACCTTGGAGACCTGCTGCGGATATGGGTACGAACCGGCGCGACACCTCCACGTGGCCCTCTCCCGGATTTTCAAGGTCCGAGGGGAAGATCGGGACACCGCCGCAACTGCGGTGCTCTTCGCGTTCCAAACCCTATCTCCCTGCTAGAGGATTCCAGGGAACTCGAACGCTCATGCAGAAAAGAAAACTCTTCCCCGATCTCCCGACGGCGTCTCCGGGTCCTTTTGGGTTACCCCGACGAGCATCTCTAAAAGAGGGGCCCGAC
>NW_025727093.1:15000-17500 GCF_021461385.2 Schistocerca piceifrons | reverse complement strand
AGCCCCACTTGGGTGCCGAAGCGAACTCTCCCAGCACAGCGCACGCGCCAACACATCCGCACAGCTGCGATACAAACCACCAGCGAGAACCGCTGGGGCGACCGAGCAGCAGACGGCGTCGCGGCGCCGAGCGCCGGGCGGCGGCGCATCCTCAACGCACACAGTCCTCAATCGGACCAGCACACTGAAGATGTCCACCGCGCTTCGCACCGGGCCCGCGAGGACCTACTTTGGCCGCACGGCGCCGCGCGCAGGGTGCGCCGGCGCGCAGCTGCGACGCCTGCCGCGTCCGTCGGCCGGCGCGCCTGCCACTGGCCGCCCCCACCAGCCGGCTGTAGCGCGTGCGCCCACGCACCGCGCGGCCAGCACGCCGGGAGGCGCCCCCTCACCGGCCGGGGACGGTCCCACCCAGCCACCGCCGCGTATCGCTTCACACCCAGATGCCGTTCAGTTTCGTCGGCATGGTGGGTATCGCTGGAACAACCGGTTAGTACCTCAACCTATCGTCGCCATCACCGATTCACCCCTAGCGAGAACAACCGCACCACAACAGGTTACCATTTGTTCATTTGCGTAACTTCACCAGAAAACGCAGGCGTCCATCGCCATTTGCAACTTCAACGATTATTGCATGCCTGTGTCAGGTGTCACGCCACACTACGTCTGCCCACATACACGCAACAAAATGTGCACGCCTAGACAATACGTGGAAGGTGGCCCCCGTACGTATGCGATGTCCATTGCTCGAACGACTGTCAACCGGCCTCTGTAGCATGTCGCAGATATGGAACGCGGTGCACCATGCCATCACGGTGTGTGAGGAGAGACGACTAGGTCCGAATACATCAACAGACAGCTCATGCTGATCGCCATCCACGGCGTCCGTTCCTCCCACACGTCTCTATGGCGTACCACACTGCAATCCAGCTCTCATAGGGAGACGACACGTAGCTGCGTGCACAATATTTGCACTGTATGGTCCGCCGTTTTTGGGCGCAGTCGTTGTGCGGTCACACATGTGCCACGATGTATCATTCAGTACATAAGGACGAATGTGCAGTACAGATTGTGGTTCACGCGTACGACATCAGCGGACAGTTGACACAGGCCGCACCACAACGTAGCCTGAGTACGTCGCATGCGAAGGGCATTGAACATGCAAACTTCTCACCAACCAGCTTGCGAAGGCAGGGGGCAAGGTGGGGACGTGGGGAGGGGCGGCATGTACGTCCTGCTGCCATCCACATTACAGTGTACAGCAGGAGCATGTGGAAAGTGAGCAAGACTTGCAAGGTGTTTAACATGAAGCGATACACAGGGGTGCGGGCAGTGCGAGTAGCGAACTATATTGCGAGGGTTGCGGGTGGGCAACACTACAGTAATTGAACGAGTCGTATAACAATTACAGAGCAGGTTTAGGCGACAACGTGGGTTACGTTAAGGCGACAACATGGGTTAGGTTAAGGCACAACATGGGTTAGGTTAAGGCACAACATGGGTTAGGTTAAGGCACAACATGGGTTAGGTTAAGGCACAACATGGGTTAGGTTAAGGCACAACATGGGTTAGGTTAAGGCACAACATGGGTTAGGTTAAGGCACAACATGGGTTAGGTTAAGGCACAACATGGGTTAGGTTGAGGCACAACATGGGTTAGGTTAAGGCACAACATGGGTTAGGTTGAGGCACAACATGGGTTAGGTTGAGGCACAACATGGGTTAGGTTGAGGCACAACATGGGTTAGGTTGAGGCACAACATGGGTTAGGTTAAGGTACAACATGGGTTAGGTTAAGGTACAACATGGGTTAGGTTAAGGTACAACATGGGTTAGGTTAAGGTACAACATGGGTTAGGTTAAGGTACAACATGGGTTAGGTTAAGGTACAACATAGGTTAGGTTAAGGTACAACATAGGTTAGGTTAAGGTACAACATAGGTTAGGTTAAGGTACAACATAGGTTAGGTTAAGGTACAACATAGGTTAGGTTAAGGTACAACATAGGTTAGGTTAAGGTACAACATAGGTTAGGTTAGGTTAGGTTAGGTTACACGTTGTTGTACGGAAAGGTGTAGGGGGGGGGGGGGGCGGGGGCGGCAGGTTCGTTGATAGTGATTATAGTAAGTGAATGCTTGTGACATGATCAGATTTGTCACGTCAGGATGCACCTTTGGCTTATTAGAGGCGGCGCTCCAATTCTATGCTTGTGTGAGACCTGTGTCTTTGACTCATGTCATTGTTTGTGCGCTGTGACAGGAGGTACTATTGTGATGTTGGGTGCACCGTTGTATAGGACATGTGTGGGTGTTGGTGCCTGGTCTGCGCAATGGTGGATGTCGAAAGGCTGGGATATTGTATTTTCCGCACGGACCTCCTGGTCTGGTTGTGATAGTGTGGATTGTGTAATGTGGCGGAGAAGATGCACTGGATGTTGTTCCATGCTGGTGCTTACATATTGTATGTGCGCCTGTTAGAAGCAGAGAGTGGTGCGTGATCAGAG
>NW_025727093.1:2500-7500 GCF_021461385.2 Schistocerca piceifrons | reverse complement strand
AAAGTAAACGTGCCGGCCCACCGAGACACTCAATAAAGAGCACCCTGGTAGGATTTCAACGGGGTCCGCCTCGGGACGCACGAGCACGCACGAGGCGGTCGCACGCCTTCAGCTCGCCCCACCGGCAGGACGTCCCACGATACATGCCAGTTAAACACCGACGGGCGGTGAACCAACAGCGTGGGACACAAATCCAACTACGAGCTTTTTAACCGCAACAACTTTAATATACGCTATTGGAGCTGGAATTACCGCGGCTGCTGGCACCAGACTTGCCCTCCAATAGATACTCGTTAAAGGATTTAAAGTGTACTCATTCCGATTACGGGGCCTCGGATGAGTCCCGTATCGTTATTTTTCGTCACTACCTCCCCGTGCCGGGAGTGGGTAATTTGCGCGCCTGCTGCCTTCCTTGGATGTGGTAGCCGTTTCTCAGGCTCCCTCTCCGGAATCGAACCCTGATTCCCCGTTACCCGTTACAACCATGGTAGGCGCAGAACCTACCATCGACAGTTGATAAGGCAGACATTTGAAAGATGCGTCGCCGGTACGAGGACCGTGCGATCAGCCCAAAGTTATTCAGAGTCACCAAGGCAAACGGACCGGACGAGCCGACCGATTGGTTTTGATCTAATAAAAGCGTCCCTTCCATCTCTGGTCGGGACTCTGTTTGCATGTATTAGCTCTAGAATTACCACAGTTATCCAAGTAACGTGGGTACGATCTAAGGAACCATAACTGATTTAATGAGCCATTCGCGGTTTCACCTTAATGCGGCTTGTACTGAGACATGCATGGCTTAATCTTTGAGACAAGCATATGACTACTGGCAGGATCAACCAGGGAGCTGCGTCAACTAGAGCTGAGCAGCCGGCCGCCCGGGAGTGTGTCCCGGGGGCCCGCGCGAACACGCAAGCGTCCGCTCAATCATTCTGCAAACAGGAGGAGGCTGAGCTCCCCTGCACAATACACCTCGAAACCCTCTCAGGTCCCGGCGGCGCGCAGCGCCGTCCCAAGTACTTGGTCGGGTTCGAGAGAGGCGCAATCGCCCGGAGTTAGGCGAGTAGACGCTTTCGGTGCGACCACCCGTGCTCCCAACTGAGCTTGCCGCTGCCGACAGAGGCCCGGGAGCGTGCTGTCGTGGCATTGCCGGCGGGAGACAACACGCGCCACCTACGGTGACCGGCAGCTCCAACGCCAGCGCCACAGAAGGACAAAAGCCCCACTTGGGTGCCGAAGCGAACTCTCCCAGCACAGCGCACGCGCCAACACATCCGCACAGCTGCGATACAAACCACCAGCGAGAACCGCTGGGGCGACCGAGCAGCAGACGGCGTCGCGGCGCCGAGCGCCGGGCGGCGGCGCATCCTCAACGCACACAGTCCTCAATCGGACCAGCACACTGAAGATGTCCACCGCGCTTCGCACCGGGCCCGCGAGGACCTACTTTGGCCGCACGGCGCCGCGCGCAGGGTGCGCCGGCGCGCAGCTGCGACGCCTGCCGCGTCCGTCGGCCGGCGCGCCTGCCACTGGCCGCCCCCACCAGCCGGCTGTAGCGCGTGCGCCCACGCACCGCGCGGCCAGCACGCCGGGAGGCGCCCCCTCACCGGCCGGGGACGGTCCCACCCAGCCACCGCCGCGTATCGCTTCACACCCAGATGCCGTTCAGTTTCGTCGGCATGGTGGGTATCGCTGGAACAACCGGTTAGTACCTCAACCTATCGTCGCCATCACCGATTCACCCCTAGCGAGAACAACCGCACCACAACAGGTTACCATTTGTTCATTTGCGTAACTTCACCAGAAAACGCAGGCGTCCATCGCCATTTGCAACTTCAACGATTATTGCATGCCTGTGTCAGGTGTCACGCCACACTACGTCTGCCCACATACACGCAACAAAATGTGCACGCCTAGACAATACGTGGAAGGTGGCCCCCGTACGTATGCGATGTCCATTGCTCGAACGACTGTCAACCGGCCTCTGTAGCATGTCGCAGATATGGAACGCGGTGCACCATGCCATCACGGTGTGTGAGGAGAGACGACTAGGTCCGAATACATCAACAGACAGCTCATGCTGATCGCCATCCACGGCGTCCGTTCCTCCCACACGTCTCTATGGCGTACCACACTGCAATCCAGCTCTCATAGGGAGACGACACGTAGCTGCGTGCACAATATTTGCACTGTATGGTCCGCCGTTTTTGGGCGCAGTCGTTGTGCGGTCACACATGTGCCACGATGTATCATTCAGTACATAAGGACGAATGTGCAGTACAGATTGTGGTTCACGCGTACGACATCAGCGGACAGTTGACACAGGCCGCACCACAACGTAGCCTGAGTACGTCGCATGCGAAGGGCATTGAACATGCAAACTTCTCACCAACCAGCTTGCGAAGGCAGGGGGCAAGGTGGGGACGTGGGGAGGGGCGGCATGTACGTCCTGCTGCCATCCACATTACAGTGTACAGCAGGAGCATGTGGAAAGTGAGCAAGACTTGCAAGGTGTTTAACATGAAGCGATACACAGGGGTGCGGGCAGTGCGAGTAGCGAACTATATTGCGAGGGTTGCGGGTGGGCAACACTACAGTAATTGAACGAGTCGTATAACAATTACAGAGCAGGTTTAGGCGACAACGTGGGTTACGTTAAGGCGACAACATGGGTTAGGTTAAGGCACAACATGGGTTAGGTTAAGGCACAACATGGGTTAGGTTAAGGCACAACATGGGTTAGGTTAAGGCACAACATGGGTTAGGTTAAGGCACAACATGGGTTAGGTTAAGGCACAACATGGGTTAGGTTAAGGCACAACATGGGTTAGGTTAAGGCACAACATGGGTTAGGTTGAGGCACAACATGGGTTAGGTTGAGGCACAACATGGGTTAGGTTAAGGCACAACATGGGTTAGGTTGAGGCACAACATGGGTTAGGTTGAGGCACAACATGGGTTAGGTTGAGGCACAACATGGGTTAGGTTGAGGTACAACATGGGTTAGGTTAAGGTACAACATGGGTTAGGTTAAGGTACAACATGGGTTAGGTTAAGGTACAACATGGGTTAGGTTAAGGTACAACATGGGTTAGGTTAAGGTACAACATGGGTTAGGTTAAGGTACAACATAGGTTAGGTTAAGGTACAACATAGGTTAGGTTAAGGTACAACATAGGTTAGGTTAAGGTACAACATAGGTTAGGTTAAGGTACAACATAGGTTAGGTTAAGGTACAACATAGGTTAGGTTAGGTTAGGTTAGGTTACACGTTGTTGTACGGAAAGGTGTAGGGGGGGGGGGGGGCGGGGGCGGCAGGTTCGTTGATAGTGATTATAGTAAGTGAATGCTTGTGACATGATCAGATTTGTCACGTCAGGATGCACCTTTGGCTTATTAGAGGCGGCGCTCCAATTCTATGCTTGTGTGTGAGACCTGTGTCTTTGACTCATGTCATTGTTTGTGCGCTGTGACAGGAGGTACTATTGTGATGTTGGGTGCACCGTTGTATAGGACATGTGTGGGTGTTGGTGCCTGGTCTGCGCAATGGTGGATGTCGAAAGGCTGGGATATTGTATTTTCCGCACGGACCTCCTGGTCTGGTTGTGATAGTGTGGATTGTGTAATGTGGCGGAGAAGATGCACTGGATGTTGTTCCATGCTGGTGCTTACATATTGTATGTGCGCCTGTTAGAAGCAGAGAGTGGTGCGTGATCAGAGTGTCTGGCTGACGTGTGGTTCCCATTTTGGGCAGACTCTTTCAGCATGTATACGGACAGTTGTGTATATTTGCTGTAGTTTGATGGCTCTGCATTGATTACTAATCAGCGCCGTGTGTACGGGTAATCTGGTTCCAGTCCAAAATGTTCCATCTGTGTACATTAGTGACAAAGACTCCCCCCATGCAGTGGGGCTCGGTCTGTTATAACTCTTCCGCGTAATATATTTGCCCCACGTTTTTGCGACTGCGAGTGCGAGTGCAACGCGCATGGGGACCGACATGCTGATGGCTCGGTATCGGACGCCGTACAGTGAGCAACGCGATCGCGTCTCTCGCTCGTAAGTGGTACAGGTCGCGGCTCATGTATACGGACAGCGGGAATGTCGCATATTGGAAATAACTCTTCATGAAACGCAAGTTATAGGGGTGGATTGCACTTTACGAGTGCGGGAAACGTCCGCCGTTCATCCGCTGGAGGTGCGAGTTTGGCGGTTGGGGTGGTGCACGAACGGGTGCGGGTGGCGTCATTGCCGGTCCACGGCTTCGTGCGGCAGAGCCACTGGAGATTGGGTGCTATGGTCGACAGAGGCTGCAGCCTTTGTGGGTGGCGTCGAAAGGCGGCCACTGTGGCGCCATCGCTGTCTTAGTCGGCTTGGCGTCTCATAGATGGCGGTAGCGTCGTTGCAGGAGGTCATGTTGCGGGAGACCTACAGATGGCGGTATGTTTTGTGGTGCGGACGTAGTGTTGTCAGATGCGCATAGATGGCGGTATTGCATGTGGTGTCGCCCTATTTTCATAGATGGCGATACTGTTTTGCCGGCATGGGTGGCGTAGTTCCGTCGGATCCCTGTAGGTGGCAGTGTGCTATGTCTACTGTCGACACCCACGGCACCACTATCTATCTATCTATTTCCTAATACCTCGCCCCCCCCCCCCCGCCCCTACAGACTTATCACCACACACACTAACCGCCCCGGGGACTTGCCAACGACACACCCTATCCCAAGTCTATTTTCTTGCGGAGCATCATGTGTTATTATATTTTATTTCACATCCATCGGTTAGGGGTACTGGCGTTCACCGGACGGCGGCGGTGGACGCCGTGGTACCACGGGACGGCGACAACGTACCAGACCCCGCCGGGCACCGCGACCACCGCACGGCACCCACCCGACGCCGCCGCCTCCACGCGACGCCCCGGCCGGTGGGCCGACATCGACCGTCCGGCACCCACCGCGGCACCCGGCGCCGGCCGCCAAAGCGATACGCTATAGCGCG